>NC_062210.1:1690000-1795000 GCF_912470025.1 Vespa velutina
TGGGCGAGAAAAAGAGAAAGATAGAAAGAAAGGAAGAAAGAGAAAGGGAAAAAAACGTTCGATACTTAAATTATTACAAAGTCAACGTCATATCTCGTCGCATTTACCGAATCCATCATTCACGTTTCACATACTCGACTAACCAAACTCACCTACATAGATGAATATAGAAAACTAAATACACATATACGTACGCAAAGCTGCGATTCCGCGCCAAGCGTTTTTTGATTAATTATACTTCACGATGCGGTGGTCTCGCAGGATAGCAGGAAGTAGGACGCGCTATCTAAAGTATCCTGAGAGTAACGAAACAGCTATTTAATGACCTAAATCGTGAACAACGAGATACGTCCTAGAAGTATTCGGTTTTCCGCTCTAGTTGTTCCAACGTCATCATTGTTTCGTTTACATCGCGCCAACTGTAAATGTAAACCTTAAGAATCGTAAAGAGAAATTTTTCGTTTCTTCATGTTTTGTGATATTAAACGTTAAATGAATATCCAATCAAATCAAAATTAGCTTTTGTTGAATTTGTTTATGCTCGATGTAAATTTATCATCGTGTAAATCATCGTTAACCACTGTCTATTGAATTTTTTTAGATATTATAAAGAATTATTTTATGACATTCTTTCCTTTTCTTTCCTTATTTTTTTTCTTTTTTGTTTTTTTTTTTTTTTTTTGAGATAATATTCGAGAAAAATTAAAAATCTCTTTTACATGTGTGAATAAATGAACAGTTAAATAAGTATAACGATAAATCGTATAAAAATCGAATTATTCGATGAATAGTATTATATTAAAGTGACGATAATAAAACGCTTAAAAATCGTACATTAGATAGATTTTCAGAGATAAAAAAAAATATAAAAATAAATTCCATAGTTATCTATTATAGAAGAGAAAAAAATATATATCGATTGACTTTAATATCGAAAATCGAACGTTAACGTTCGATTTTCACTTTCGAAATATTTTTCATTTTCAATATCGATTCTACTTGGGACTATCGTCCTTAGACGCAACCTAAACGCGATTTACTTCGGAACGATGACCCTTCCAATTTCATCGTCCACTTATCCAGCTTATTCCCTAAGAAGATTTCCACGCGTCCTTTCTCAAAGTGGAAGAAATGGGAAGTTTGTACTTAGGAGCCTTACGAAACAAGATCCAGGATTCGTTCGGTGACCGGAAAATCTGTTTTCGCGCGATACGCGTAAACGCGTATAAAGTTCCATATGGATTTACATGAGAGGGCGCTCATACGAAATGGTTGGCGACGACAATATGGAGATTTCAAGTTTATGCTACGACCTATACAATCAAGGAGGTGGAAGATGCACTCACACGTGAAAGTCCAAGCTCCCGTAAGGAGCTTTACGCTTTAATTTTTCTCTAAGGGATCTTTATTCCTTTCTTACGAGTATAATCGATTTTACAAATTCGACCTCATTTTCTTTTTTTTCTTTTCCTTTTCTTTTTTCCTTTTTCTTTTCCTTTTATTAAGAACGAGGACCGAATTTTCGATGTGAACATTTTTTTTCGCGAGCCAAAGGTAGGAAAAAAGAAAGAAAGAAAACAGAGAGAGAGAGAGAGAGAGAGAGAGAGAGAGAGAGAGAGAGAGAAAGAGGAAGAAAAACGAATTTAAAGAAAAATCAGGAATCTTACGACAATAAGAGAAATGGAGTAAGATCAAATTGTACAAATTTCACTGTTTAAACGAATAAAATCACATTTCAACGTCGTAACTACGTGAGAAAATCCTTTTTTGCATAATCCAATAAAAGATAGCTCTGGACGAATATCTAAAGCTTTTGTTTTATTCACAGGAATGAGGAGGGAGGAAGGGAGGGAGGGAGGGGGGGAGGGAAGAATGCATTAGCGCTAGCTGAATCGTTCGCTCATTACTGCAAAGAGACTCTCTCGCGAGATGCACGGACGATTCTGATAACTTTTCTCGAACTAACTTATCAGTTTAATTGAAACCAATTTTCTAAGGAGTATGAGATAGAACGCTCTCACGTAAATGGGATCGTTGACTGTTAGAACGAAAACTTACGACGTTCAATGAAATTCACGATAAGTAAGAGTTAGAAAGTTTCCAATTTTTGTTTGTTTGTTTGTTTTTTTTTTTCTTCTTTTTTGTTTCTTTTTTTCCCCCATTCTATCCTTCTTTTCGTTGGCGTGATTGATTGTTAAAAAATAAACGACTTTTATTTTCGTAATAAATTCGATAGACAACGGAATGATGTGTTATCGATTAAAAGGATAATCGATAGAAAAATTCTATGATAATGGTTGGTATCGTTATTCGAAATGATAACGATAACGAAAGAAACGAAACATCACGAATCTATCGAAGTTTTTCCTATTAAAAGGGATTAATACATCAGTTAATACATTTCTTTTTTTTCAATGAGATAAGCCTGAAATGAATTCGAATCGTTATTTTTTTTTTTTTTGTTTTTTTATTGTTGCATATCACTTTTCTCTTATTTCTTATTTCTTTTTTTCTTTTATTTTTTCTTTTTTTTTTTTTTTCATTCTTTTTCTTTTTTTTTCCCGCCTTTTCCTTTACGTAGCTTCTATCTTCTATCATCGTATCGCGAGAAACGAAAGAGATAAAAGTTTTAATTTGGAAAAAAATCCAATGACCCGATAATGTTAACATTCGAAAAAACGAGAATTTCGATACCATATTGTGAACAAGTAGAAAATGGTCGTATTTAATCCGACGAGAGAAGTCGAAATGGTGGACGAACGAAGCAAATTAAAACTCGTTGTTTACGAGCTTCGAAGTTCAGCGATGTGAAAGTCGTCAGAGGAACGAAGTCACAATTTGTGAAGATTCGAGAGCCACGAAATCGCGAGTATTTTTTCGAAAAAAACAGAAGAACAAAAAAAAAAAAAAGAAAAAAAGAAAAAGAAAAAGAAGAAAAAAAGAAGCAGGAAAAGTCTACTATCCAAAACGTTTCATCTCTCTCTCTCTCTCTCTCTCTCTCTCTCTCTCTTGTTGTAACACGAATGCAATTGTTATTTTTTTTATTCAAAGGAAAGCAATTTCGTAGATTGAAAGTGCAAATGTATTTTTATTTAGGTATAATATTACATGTCGTGTTAAAAAAAACGATTTTTTATTTGCATATTTATTTTTTTATTTCCCTTCCTTTCTCTCTCTCTCTCTCTCTTTCTCTCTCGCTCTCTTTTTCCTTTCGCGGTGCTCCCTTTAAAAGGAAGCATAGGACAAGTTCTTTTAATCCAAAAGACACTTGACCTCGGTATGCTTCAATCCTTTTCCGTCTCTTTTAGGGCGATTACAGCTTCCGCACGATAGACCTTTCGGTGCTTTCGAAAGCTTAATCTTCCGTGACTCTGTGGTGCTGACTTCACCACTTGGAATTCACCTGTGTCACGAAGGTAAATCGCATAGTGGAGAAGAACACACTGACAAAGTGAGTACACCCAAAGGACAAACATCAATGTTTTTCAAGGTACCATTTCTCGTAGGAGGTTTCTCAGGAATTATTATCTTATTCGTGATAAAGACAATATTCTATAAACGATTCTATTTTATAGATAAATAAATAAATAAATAAATAAATAAATAAATAAATTTAATATTTATCTCGATAATTTTATATTATAGAAGACATAATTTTGAGAATATATTCGTACAAACAATTATTATTTATGTATGCCGATACACGAAAGATTTTACGATTAGAAAACGTTTTACGAGTAAAAAAGATTAATTAATTTCGTCGATATATCCTATTACTATTCGTGCAATAGCCAATATTCATTGTAACTATCTGAATGTAAACATCAAGTATAATCCATATCCTATTTCGATTACACATAGTCAAACGATTAACACGATTTCTATTTTCGTTCATAGGAATTACAATAGCTTTGATTCCAAAACCGGATGTAAGCTCCGTTGGACATACATATATCGTATTACTTTGTATACAGTATTGATAACACGTCGATTTACCTAACAATTCGTAAATCGTTCCTTCCGAGATCGTGCAATCGATAACCACGCCAGACAACCTCGATCTATCACTCTTTTAAATTTTCTTTTTTCTCTTTTTCCTTTTCTAACAAAATATCATTTGCAATTCCAACGAGAAGAGGTAGATGTTCATGGGGAGTGTGGGGGTGATGGTGGGGGATGGTTTCCTCTTTACATCTCTCTTCCGCAATGAAGCTATTAATTTTGCTTAAACGATAAAGTCGACGCTTTCGTGTGTCATCGATCGTTGTCCTGAATTCTATCCAATAAATCCAACAAGATTAAATACAATCGGACGAGACGTTAACATGTTTTCAAAGCAATACGATCAAACGTGGCCGAGCCGATCCTTCATCGAAAGTGTTTGACGAGAAAATCGTTTAAAAAAAAAAAAAAAAAATATATATATATATATATATATATTTATATATATATTATGTATAGCTATTAAATTTAGAAATTACAAGGAAGAAAAAGAAAATTAAAAAAAAATTAAAAAAAAATAGAAATAGAAATGGAAATAAAAAGAGGGAAAAGAGAGAGAGAGAGGAAGTAGGGGAAGAAAGAGAGGAGAAAAACAAAATAGAAATCGAGTACAAAGTCGGTTTAATATCGAAATTTTCTCACACTTACGGTGTCCCATTTTCTCTCTTTTCCTAAGTCCAATAGCTGTGAAAACTTTCGTGAAAAGAAAGTAAAAGTTACAACGAGCCGTGGAAAAGTTTCACGTTGTGAAATTCATGGAAAAGAAGAGAGAAAACGTCGTTTCGTATCGACTCGATCAACTCGACTTTGGTTTTCGAGCTTTGCAGCTAGACCTTTAACCTCTCTCTCTCTCTCTCTATCTTCCGTTTTCTTTCTATTTTTTTTCCTCTCTTTATCTCTATCTCTTTCGTTCTCTCTTAACTTTTTTCCTTAAACTTGTGCACGTTTGTATCTGTGTATTTGTGTGTATGTTTCTTTTTTCGAGTTAAACTAATAGAAACTACATAGAAATGAAAATTTATCTGAATAATTTGAAATAAGACGGAGGATATTTGCTATGTTTCTTTAATTTTTTTTTATTTCTTCTATTTTTCTTTTTCTTTTGTTTTGTTCTCTTTTCCTTTCGTTCGATTTCATTGCGGTATATTCAAACGAATACCGTGAAAATATCTGAACAAAAGTTTAACCAGATATCTTTCTCTCTCTCCCTCTTTCTCTCTCTCTCTCTCTCTCTCTCTCTCTCTATCTGTCTATCTATCTCTCTTTCAAAAACTAAACTTATTCTCTTATATCATTTACCTTGAACCATTGTAAATTGTTTTTTATTTCGATGTAAGCGAAATACTCGCGACGACGACTTTGACTTTGTTAAATACGGCGAGACTATTCGCGCGAAAAGACGCCCTGCAAAGGGTAGAGAAGGGAAGCTTAAAGCGAAGTAGGAATTTTCCAAGTTTCACGTTATATAACCCACTTTCTTCCTGCTAAACTTTCAAACGGCCAAGTGGAAGTACCGAAATGTCGGCGGAGTTTCCCGACAATGTTTTCCTTTGCTTATCCCCAATGGGAATTATTATAGGTCTCAAGTAGAAAATATTCTTATGGTGGTGTTTCACTCGTAACAAGTTATTGAATTTATGATCGTTACGATTTAACGATAATCGTAGAGTTCATTTCCGCAAACATTGTTTCGGATTATTTTCCTTTCTTTCCTTTTTTTTTTTTTTTCTTTCTTTTTTTCTTTTTTTTCTTTTCTTTTCTTTTCTTTCCTTTTTTGAACAATTTTAAGTACAGCGACTTTCTAACGATACGTAAAGTTAATACGAATTATTTTATGAAAATTATTATTGATCATGAATGAAATATCGTAACATTTTGTACGTCATTGGATTTTATCAATGATTGACAATTAATTTTGCAAAAATTTTGTATTTACATCGTTATCCTTTCCTTTTTTCTTCTTCTCCTCGTTACATTCGATAGAATTAAAATATGTAATATTATTTACTTTCTGATTAAAATTAATGTCCAACGTAAAAGATAATTATAACGAATGAATTAAAATTCTTATTGATATCTATTGGAAAGTTTCCCTTTGATTATTCTTGAAATATTTTTCATGTCTTTTCCCCCACCCGCCCCCATGCTTCTCCACTCCTCCCTATTTTTCTTTAAATCCCTTTTTCAAGGGTCAGTTTCTACAGATAAGAGACATCAAACGACAGTCGTCCCCAAGAGAACATACGAATGCAAACGAGCGATATTTGAAAAGGTGTTAACGTTACCGGTAACATCGAGGAAAATACGAAGAAATTCCAATGGGGGAAAGAGAACTGAAATTCAATTACGTGCTGGAAAGAACACGACGCGTATATCCGTTCATACGAATTGTTTCAAATCGAATTTTCACTGTCGCAACAAATGAGAGAAAGAGAGATAGAGAAAGTGTATATGAGAAAGGGAGAGAGAGAGAGAGAGAGAGAGAGAGAGAGAGGAGATTATGATAAGGGAAGCCCCATACGAGATTAGTACGTCACGTATACCTTCATCGTTTTTTTTCTCTTCTTTTTTCTTTTAATCCTTTTCGATTAAAAAAAAAAAAAAAAAAAAAAAAAAAAAAAAAAAAGAAAGAAATAATACGAGAAAAAAAATTCTATAAGAAATAATGAACAACAACAACATCGTATATAATATAGATAATAAAGAGTAAAGCAAATGTACTAACCAAATTTGCTTTTCTTTCACATCCGTTGTCGTCACAGCTGCTGTTTAATTAAACGCTAAGTCAAGTGTTTAATTGAGGCTTACGTGGTGCAAGCTATACAATATTACCTAGGTACGCTTTAATTAATAACGCAGATAAAGCAAATTCTCTCTGAGCTATTTCATTGTAACGCATATATATATATATATATATATATATATATCTTATAAAAATTCTTATTTTTCTTACGTTAAACATATATTACGATATTTATTTGTCGTTAATTTGTTGCTAATTATATTC
Source organism: Vespa velutina (assembly GCF_912470025.1). Classification (NCBI taxonomy): domain Eukaryota; kingdom Metazoa; phylum Arthropoda; class Insecta; order Hymenoptera; family Vespidae; genus Vespa; species Vespa velutina. The sequence goes on from NC_062210.1 coordinate 1,697,010, forward strand.
TTCTCTTTTATATGTTTTTTTTTTTCTTTTCCTCTCCTTTACTCTCCTCTTTATTTTTTTCTTTTCTTTTCTTTTATTATTAACACAAATTCTTTTGACTTGAAATAATTATCTCTCTCTCTCTCTCTCTCTTTCTCTCTCTCGTTTTCTCTATAAACTCGCGTTAGTGTCGAATTCGAATTAAAAGTTTACTGAGAGATCTCGTTAAGAAGAAACGAGGAAAAGAAGAGAGCAATATCGAGCTATCGGTATTTTTCGATTATCCTCGGAAGTATTTACGTGCGTCTGGAATTCCGTCTGATCGTTTTAAAGAAAACGCAGAAAACGAAGAAAGGAAGGAAGGAAAAAAAGGAAGGAAGGAAGGAAAGAAGGAAGGATGGAGACTCGAAGTCACCTTCTCGTGCTTATCCTTGCACGCCAATGAATCCGAGATATTTCATTCGTTTCGAACGAGGACGCAAAATGCTTCGTGAATTTAAGTAACGATCGATGAAACTCGTTTGTGTATGTATTCATTGTGTATGTATGTGTGTGTGTGCATGTATGTGTGTCTCTATTTTTTTTTCACAACTATCTGCGTTGGTGTACGTTGACTATCTACCAAAAAAATATTCATAGATAAAACAATGCTAGCTTTCATCTCTCTTTCTCTCTTACAACCCTCCCCTTTCTCCCTCTCTCTCTCTCTCCCTCTCTCTCTCTCTCTAACTCATACAAATATGAATATACCGAAATGGTTAAGTTTACAATACAGATAAAGGGCTGAAGGGTATAAAAAGAAGGCATCGATAAAGGCGTTAACAAAAGGATTCTGCGCTGTTGAGGACTCTCTTACTCTCTTTCTCTCTCTCTCTCTTTCACTTTATATATATACATATCTCTCTCTCTCTCTCTCTCTCTCTTTCTATCTTTTTTTGCTCTTTTTCCAAGTCCATATCTCTCGCTTTACCTCTTTCTTTCTCTCTCTCTCTCTCTCTTTCTTTCTCTTTCTCTCTCTCTCTCTCTCTCTGTCTCTGCGCATACTTCAGCTAGAGTTTGTGATTTACGTGTGCATTATTATTTCCGTGTATGTACATATACTTTCAAGCATATGTACACACGTGTAGAGAGGAACGATCTCGTGTGTATACGACACCGCAAAATTACGGCGCCGGTAAAGCAGCCAGCAACGGGACAGCTACGACGACAACGACGACGACAACGACGACGACGACGACGACGACGACGACGACGACGACGCCAACACACCGAGTTTCGAATCGTAGTTGGCACAACGGGCCGACTGTCAAAACAACGCCATTTCTCACGCTGTTATGCGCGGCCCATTTAAGAGCTTACGTTGAACAATCACAGTTCTAATTCTTTCTAAGAGAAAGAAAGAGAGAGAGAGAGAGAGAAAGAGAGAGAGAGAGAGAGAGAGAGGAAGTGAAATCTTTGAAGAGAACATATTCATCGGATTAAAAATTCAATTTGTTCGCGTCTCTCATGTCGCTATAAATTTAAAAATAATTATTCTCGATTGGAATCAATTGATTCTTGCAAAGTGAACTGTTTTTTTTTTCTTTTTTCTTTTTTTTTTCGTAATTTTTTTTCAACGTTTTTCTTTAAAATTTGTTTTTCTTTCAATATCCAACAGAGATATTAAATCTCAAAGTTGTAGACTCGTATCGAGTGATCAAGTTAACACTTTCTAACTATATTATTCTCTATCAAACAACATCTTTGAATCTTATCGAAAAGTTAATATTTTCCGCGTATAAGTTTCACGTTGTGTAAAAGTAATTTTGAATTTTTGTTCGATCAACTATAAGATTGAAATATCAAAGAGCGGACATGGTAGGTTGTAAAAGAAAAAGGGGGAAAAAAAAAGAAAAAAAAAAAAAAGAAAAAAGAAAGATATTTCTCCCTCGGTTTGAGTTATGTTTACAAGAAAGTAAAAAAGGAAAAGAAAGAAAAAGAAAGGAGAAAAGTCAGAAATAGAAAAAAAAATAAGAAAGAAAGAAAATCTATACTTTCTCAATTTTCAAGGACAAGTCTCGAAGAAAGTAAGTTCCGAATCGAGCGAGGGTGGTTATACCAAATCGGCAGATTAAATCTACAGTCGAATTTAATCCGTAATTTAAGTTCTTCGAGTTAAAAGGGCGACTTAATCGATTCACCCTTTTCAGTTTGACGCATTAATCTCCAAATGACTGACATTGAGACTAGTCGTTCGTCGAGAAACGAGAACTATAAAAGGAAATAAGAAAGGAAGGGGTAGATTTTTGAAAGACAGAACTCTCTAACATTTCGATAATGTTTTCAGGCGCCACGTTTCGCCTTTAAACTCACGTTTCTTACGACTCGGTGCCTCGGATTTCGACGTAATCGTACGAGCTCACGATAACGAAATAGTTCTAATAGTAAAGGGGAAGGAAAGCCGACAACGTTTCTCTCGGTTCTGTTTACGCCACGCTCGTCACAATTTTCATTCACGGTAGGATTAACAAAACTGATGATCTACCGTCTCGAAATAGAATTTCATGAAATTATTTAACAGGGCCAAAAAATTTTTACTATATAATATTATTCTAGGGCATTTGAAAAGCGTTTTTAAAAGTTTCATTGCTCTTAATAAATACGTGTCAATGCGCAATCAACAATTTCGTCTCCAATTAAATCCAACACGATCTATTTGATTATATATATATATATATATATATATTTTTTTTTTTTTCTTAATCAACCATTCTACAGCTCGAAATAATTGTAATAATTCGGACGAGAAAAGCTGATGATATTTCTCTCAATTTCTGTGTTAACGGCAGGCGTCACAATTTTCTTACGGTACGATTAACAAAACTGATGATTTCCGTCTCGGACACCGAATATCACGGAATTATTTAACGTTGTCAGAAATTTTGACAATATAATCTATCACAGTGGAACACGCGCTTGAAAAGTTTTCACTAGGTTATAACCCATGTCAATTCGTAATCACTGATTCGTTCAATTAAACACCAACGCGATCTGTTCGATCATATACCTTTTGCCAATCGACCGTTTTACAGCTCGAAATAATTGTAATAATCGGTGGTGGGGTGAGTGATTGGGGGTGGAAATAGGAGAGGAAGTGAGAAAGGTCTATGACTATTTACGCCAGAAGTAACAATTTTCTTATGCTTCGATTAACGAGATGCATTGATTTTCATCAAAGAATAAATCCAACCGGCACAAGTTAATATCGTCGTTTATGTTAAAAATAAATTTATCGAGTTTCATTAGAATTAATTAGTGGTTTAGAAACGACGAACAAAACGATCTGTCGGAACAGAATAAGCTCGTAAAGTTTTAAGTACTTGATTATTACCGTCACTTTGTGATTTTCATCGTAGAAGACGAGAGCCAACAAGTTAACTTTATCGTTCATGCTAAAAATAATTTGTCAAATTTTATGAGATTAATTAATAATTAAGAAACTTTGATAAAATGGATTTGTTATAATGGAATAAGTTTAAAAGATTTTTAAATACCTTAATAAAAACTTGTCAATTAATAAATCACTAATTGGGAATGTTCGTTCAATCAAAGATCGACATGATCTACTAGATCGTATCTTTTGACAATTTATCGTATTAAAACTCTTAATAGTAGTAAAGGAACGATGAAAAGAATTATCAATGAGTTTTAAACGTTGTCCTTTATGATAAAAAAAAAAAAAAAAAATAATTTAATCGATAATTCAATCAAACTAATCGAAGATTATAGAAATGTTAATAAAATGATTTATAATTATCGGATACGATCGAAAAGTCGTTCATTAACTTAGAGCATTTATTAATAGACAATTGATTAATCGTTAATCGAGTACATTCGTTCAATCAAAGACTGACACGATCTACTCGATCGTCTCTTTTGCCAATTCAATGTTCTAGAGCTCTTCTTCCTCGTTGCACTTCAGTACCAATGAGCATGCCAAGTACGGTTAATCACTGTCCTCGTAATTATCGCCTTGCTGGAAGTGCCCCTACCGATTAAACGTTCTATCCGTTACGATTCGGCCAAATCCATCCATAATCGTCGTAGTTTCTTTATGCTCGGAAATCTGAACGATCGAGTAAACACGAGATATCAATAAAGTTAATCGCTGGAACGTATCGCGAGCTTACAAATCAATCTATTTGCAAGCTCTCCCGATCTATACAAGCTTTCCATTGGACGAGTTTAATCGAACGTTGCCCTGTTTTAAAAGCAATATTTTCGAAAAAAAAAGAAAAGGAAAGAAGAAGAAGAAGAAGAAGAAGAAGAAGAAGGAGAATATTCTGATAATTCAGACATAGCCAATATTTGTTTCGACGATTTATTAATGGCAATTTATTTAATTACGATCCAATAGAATATTCATCTTTTTTTCTCCCCCTCTCCTTTTAAACGAACGATACGTTCGAGTTAGATCTCGAAATGTAATGAAATAAAATGAAATGAAATTTACGAATGAATAGAAATCAATTCTATGATGATTTTACGATTGATATTATTATATCCTATAAGATCGTAGAATAAAAATTGATATGTTGATCGATACGATGAGGATCGTTCGAAATGCATTTCGTTCGTTCGTTCGTTCGTTCGTTTTTTTTTTTTCTTTTTTGTTTTAAACGGAGACCATCGTCAAAAGATGAAAATCGTCGAGAAATTGTAAAGAGAATAAATCTGACGGTTTGGTTTACGTTTTAACAGACGATACATCGCTACGATCGTCGAAAAGTTTTCTCTGTCAAAAAGTAGGTATATCAATCGTTCGAAACCGAGTCTCGCTGAGTTCGAGATAACACAGCGTAACTCGGATATGTTCGACCCGCTTTCGGTACCGTTAGATCGATGAACCGAACTTATCGAGAAAGAGTGCTAGCACGTTTTACAAAGAACGGTACAAGTCGTTTATCCGTGTCACCGATATTCACGAATGTCGATTTGTATTATCTGACTTTTACACACACCACGAAAACTTTTTTCTTTACCTATATCTATCTATCCATCTATCCATCTACTCGTATCTATCTATCTATCTATCTATCTATCTATCTATATATATATATATATTTTTTTTCTTCGATTTCTTTGTTTTTTTTCCTTTCCTTTTTTCTTTTCTTTTTTCTTTTTAATAAAATCTCAATTGAACTTACCTATCGTTATGATCCTTTTCAATTCTTCATATTGTCTTTCATGAAGAAGAAAAGAGAGACAGAGAGAGAGAGAGAGAGAGAGAGAGAGAGAGAGAGAGAAATAAAAGGAGAACAAAAATTACGATTAAGTTAAAACACATTGAAAATATGAGATTAAATTGAAAGAGGATCGTCGATTTGTTATATCAAAGAAATTTTCAAACTATACGAGTTGTCTTGAGTAGGTACGAAAGGAAGGGTTATTGGATATCGATGTTCCAAGACTCGTTACGAGTCAGCTTAAGGAGTTTAATCGTCGTTGCTAGACGACGAGAGGAACTTTTGGATCGCGAACTCGGGTATCGTTTTCTGCGATTACATACATACGTCGTCGTCGTCGTCGTTGTGCGTGCGTGTGTGTGTGTGTATATATGTGTATTGAGAACGTTGCCGGTTCTCTGGTTAGTTGTAGCAGTATTAGTACTTGCGGTGACTATACTTCTCCCTACCGTCCTAGATGATTAAAGTTTCGCTACGATGCGTTTGCTTGGATGATATATCGAGAATACAGGACTAGAAGCGAGCGACGTTGTTGTTCCGTGCGGTTAGGTGATTTGTCGTTTCAGGATTCGTCGTAGCTAATCGGCTTTCTTCTCATCCCTTATAAGATTCTCAGTCTCAGATTCTACCTTTAAAATGGCTTGGTCAGCTTATTTATTACCCTCGAGATTAAGTATTATTAAAGATTATTACTCTTAGATAATTAGAAAAGTTATGCCTTTGGGCGAAGGAATTATTAAACCAATTAGTCGAGTGCTATTCATTTTTCTTTTCTTTTCCTTTTTCTTTCTCTTCTTTTTTTTTCTTTCTTTCTTTCTTTCTTGTCCTTTTTTTTTTCTTTTTTATTTTCTTCGAAACAATAAAAAATAACAAATATTTTTGACGTTCAACAATTATATCTGATATACGCGACGATATTTTTTCAATTAAGTCAACAATAATTATGTCGTGGAATAATGAATTTGATGGTAAGTTAATAACTTCTTTCTATTCTAATGAAAGTTTTTTAATTATCTTAACTCTCTTGAGAAATGATTCGTCCTTTCAGAAGTTAAAAACTCATCCCTTAAATCTACCACCATTATGGTCGACAGAATTTATCAATAGACTTAATTATCTTATTACAACGAGAAAAATAATTAGTACGTAATATAATAATTTCATGATCCTTAGAAACGAATATCCTTTATATAGAGTACGCGAGTACGTTTAGTTTAATGCACCGGAAGATTCGAAAGCCATAGTCCTTTCGCTAAGAGCCTAATAATCGTCTAACGAAAGTGTTCTATTAAAAGCGTCATTACCACGGCGCAACTACTTTCACGCAAGTCCATTTGGTCGAACCTTCTGTGATAAGGACGTGCTTAAACGTAGGGAAAAAAAACAAAAAAAAGGAGAGAGAGAGAGAGAGAGAGAGAGAGAAATGAAAAAGAAAAACAGACTGTAGCATCATCTTTTTAACCAAAACGTTTTCAAGCATCCTTCCCTTTCTACGTTTTAAAGTCATAACGAACTATATTACATAATTAAACTTGTAACTATAAACCACTGAGAGATAAATTCAACAAAGCCTATACCCTTTACATTCCGAAATAACACGTTTCTAATTGCGTACATTTTGAAGAAACTTTCTTGAATAGGTGTAATAGTTGAAATAAAAACTTTCCTCAAAATTTACGAATTAAATTATCTCATTATCATGACTTTTATACATATTTAGCCGAGATGAAACATTAACGATTTACATATTTACAAAATAAATTACATATGCATTCAAATGTTTAATACCATTCGGTCTGATTTTGCAGATGGACGAGGAAAGGCAAATACGTAGAGGAAGGATGTACTAACTAGCTCGATGTACGATGCATCTCTAGCGTTTTATCTTATCCGAGAAAAAGAGAACTAACGAGAGCGAGAGCGAGAGAGAAAGAGAAAGAGAAAGAGAGAAAGAGAGAGAGAGAGAGAGAGAGAAAGAAAGAGAATAGAAAAAACGAGAGAGAGAAAAGAGGAACGCATAAAAAGTGGTCCACGAGTGGTCGACATAGTAGAGAAGCCGTAGTTCGAGATAAATCTTCAAGGATGGCACCGTTTTCTGGTTCGTAGGTGATCTAGAGCTCTCAGGATAGGTCTTTTCTCTTTGTCTCTCTCTCTCTCTCTCTTTTTCTCTCTCTCTCTCTTACTCTTTTTTGTTATCTTCTTTTTTTCTCTCTCTTTCTCTCTTTTTTTCTAGGATGAATCGTTTGGACGTTCGCACGCGTGGTTCGTTGTTGAAGAAATCCTAGGATAGTCGGTGTCAAGAAAGGGTTAATGGAAAAAGCGTATCTGTAACGTGTCTAACAGTGGCATCGACCGTTACTAGGAAAGACCAACCCCTTCCACATCCTCCACACCCTCTTACTCTCCCACTCACCCTACTGTCCTCTCTTCCCATACTCCTCACTTCTTAGACAGCACGGTTCAGCAAGTATCCTTTTTATTTCCCCTCCACGTTCCGGACCATCTAGCCGAGGCTATAAAACGTTCCTTCTCGCATACTTCTTCCTTTCTATCTCTATATATCCTTCTCTCTTACAAACGTGCCGTTTTAGTGACGTTAGTGTCTCTCTCTCTTTCTCTCTCTCTCTCTCTCTCTCTCTCTCTTTATCTCTATCTCTCTCTATTCATCTATCTATCTATCTATCTGTCTATCTTCCTCTTTCCTACACTACAAAGCTCATACCACCCTTCTCCTTACTCTCTTGGTGAACATCTCGCGTGGGAGCTGTAAAGTCGTCCGATGCACAAATAACCGAGTATTCGGTGCATGCACACAGTGCACCGTTAACGTCGTTGGAACCAAAATTTGTAGTTAACCTCAAAACAATAAAGTCGTATCCTTCGATCTTCGATAACGATCATAGTTATTAATGTTTCATAGAGGAATAAAGACATAAAGAAGAGTTACCTGAGTGGAATAAAGATATTAATCGTTAGTGAAAACGACGACAATAGTTAACCATTAAATCGATCATGAAATGTTCTTATTACATATACTCCTAAATTTAACATCTTATTCATTGATAAATTAATCGAATAAAATAGATAATATTTTCTTATATTCATTGACGATCACAATATACGATCATTTTCAAATTGACGATGACTATTTAAATACTAAAAATAAATGTTTACGTAGTACTTTTGAAATATCCGAAAACGTTCCACTTACCTTTGTCTTCTTGTATACTTTAAACACCGTTGTCTCTGTTAACGGTGTTTGCCTCGAGGGCGTTGGTTGTCGAGGTGGTTAGCCCCGTTTCCCTTTTCCCTACCTTTTACCAACATTTTCCCTAGCTCCGACGACTAGTCAGCCACTACAAGACTATTGTCGTACGTATACCATCCCATTGCCTCTTCTACTACCTTTTCTTTGACTTTCTTTAACAATAGTTTTATCGTTATACTCACCTTCAAAGAAATTCTAACTTTCATTCATATTTATCAATTTGTATCAATTCATTTGACAGAAGTATACCTAAAGTAGTATCTCTCTCTCTTTCTCTCCGTCTCTCTCTCTCTCCCTCTCTCTCATCTATCTATCTTTCTATATATAAATATATATATATATATTACATTAGAGATCTAGAGATATATAAACGCTAGATATATAATCTAGGACATAAATATATATATATATATATATATATATATATATATCTTTTTTCTTTCTCTTTAACACTAATTCGTGAATTCATGAAGCTGCGATCTTCCTTTAACTTTTTTGCCTTTTCTTCTTCCTCTTTTTGAATAAACGAAGCGTTGCACTGCGGAAATTTTTAACCAGACGAAAACTTCCTTCTCTGCAAGGTGGTCTCTTTTAACGGAAGCTTCAAGTTTACACTTAATTTGGAGATAAGCCAAGGATGGAACTCTCTATCTCTCTTTCTCTCTCTCCCTCTCATTTCCTCATTCACTCTTATTCAGATTCAAGAAAGGTTCCTTTAAAAAATTCGAAATCTTATAAACAATCCAGACCGACCAACTAAAAATTTTCATCTAACGAACTATATAACCCCATTCATTTTTCTATTAGAAATGTTTTCTTGTTTACGTTATTGCAAGGCAACGAAGCGTTAATTCCTTTTTATTTCTTTTTTTTTTGTATTTATTTATTTATCTTTTTCATTCATATGTATGTATATATATATATATATATTTTTTTAAATATTTTAAACTCAACCCCGCTTTCCACAATTCGATCGACTCGTTGTTTTCCTACATTTTACCGTAGTCCGTTATTTGTATTTTTACGTTCTAGTATCGATCAAAGGAATTATTTGATTTTGGGGCAGAATGAGATTAAAAGAAAAAAAGACAAAAAAAAAAAAAAAGAAAAACCGAACCGAAATTAAAAAAATAAAACAAAATAAAAAAAAAAAAAAAAAAAAAAAAAAGAAGAGAGAGAAGAAAAAAATAAATAAAGAGAAAAAAATGAGATTCGAAATCCTATTGAAGTCTTTTGAAAAAAATTTTTCAATATACATTACAATTATACCAATCCTTTTAAAACGTCCTTTTTATTTAATAAACCATGTAATGTCATAATATGTACAATAATATACCTATCTATTTTAACGATGTCACTGCGATTATGAATGTCGTTCTTTCTCTTTTATTTGTTTCATTGATCCCTCTCTTTCTCTCTCTCTCTCTCTCTCTCTCTCTCTCTCTCTCATTACCTCTCTATTTATTTATTTTCATTCAACCCTTTCCTAGCTCGTTTCCCTTTTATCTGCTTTTTTTTTCTCTCTGTCCTTTTCTGCGCGCTTTTAGTTTTTTTTTCTTTGTTTCTTTTTCTTCTTTTTCTCTTCTTTTTTTGCACACTTTTCTTCCTTACAACTCGCACTTAGCATCGTCGTTTAATTCCTACGGACCGTCGAGTTCCACTCCATCGTTTCTTCGCAGTCACCTCCTCTTCTCGTTCTCGTTGTAATTCTCCCGCTGTATTCCTGCATTCGCCCTTTTCTCGTTTCGACGATTGTAACGTACACGAGTAACGTTCGTAGTAGCATCTATACAATGACAGTGCTATAGCGTCGATGCCCGGAATGCGCCGATTCGAGACGAGAAAAGAAAAAGAAAAAGAAAAAGAAAAAGAAAAAGAAAGAGTGAAAAGAGTACGAGTAAGTAAGAGTAAGAGGAAAAAGTATGAAAAGACAAGAAAGAAGAGAAAAAAAATGGAGGAGGGGGAGGGGGTGGTAGAGGAGGAGGAGGAGGAGGATTAGGAGGAGGAAAAACAAAAAAGGAAGAAAGAAGAAGAAAAAGAAAAGGAAGAAGAAACACTGCATTCGCCTTTTTGTTTTTTTGTTTGGTTTCTTTTTTTTTTTTTCTTTCTTTTTTTCCTCTTTTTTTCCCCAAAGAGGATTCCCTCTAAGAAATAATTTTTGGTCGTGACACTTTTCGATCTTTCTCGTTTCTAGATCACAAAGGATAAATTGGTTATGCGAATATCGCATAATGATTGAATTCAAGGTAACTTTAAGGCAAGAATTACGAAAAAAGAAGAATGATATGAAATAAATTAAAAAAGATGAGAAGAATGAGGGACCAAAAAAAAAAAAAAAATCGAAGCAAAAAAAAAAAAGAAATAAAAGAAAAATAAAAATAGAAAAAGAGAAAGAGCACGGATTTTGTAATTCTTTTTTCGTAATTTCTTTTTCTTCCCTATTTTTCTTTTCTTTTCTTTTTTTTCTTCCACATCTATGAACAAAATTAATTCCCTTTCCTCTTACAAACCGATCGCCTCTGGGTTTGATTAAATGAACAAAAGCAACTGCATACGTACTCTGTCAGTGGAGGAAAACAACAAGAGAAGAATAAAAAAAAAAAAAAAAAAAAAAAAAAAGAAAGAAAAGAAAAGAAAAAACAAAGAAGTAGATCGTCGAAAATTTACGGATATAAGTATCGTCAATCACGAAAGTAGTCTCGATATATTAGTGGTCTTCGTTTTTTGAGAGGTAGTCGAAAGTATGTCGTTGTTTTCGGCAAAGACAAAGAAGACGAAGACGAAGAAGAAGAAGAAGAAGAAGAAGAAGAAGAAGAAGAAGAAGAAGAAGAAGAAGAAGAAGACGAAGAAGAAGAAGACGAAGATGAAGAAGAAGAAGAAGAAGAAGACGGAAAGACGTCAAGAGTAGCAATGGCACGCGTTAGAAGTTGGGTCTGGGATGTTAGTAAATGGCAAGAGAAGTCTTATCTCTTACACCTAGTTTCCGTTGAAAGAGCAGAAAAATATCTTGAAACTTTGCTCTCTCTCTCTCTCTCTCTCTCTTTCTTTTTTCCCGCCGGAAACCACCGCAATTATTCTTCCGAGTTTTCGTGGCCCTCGAGGCTCTCTTTATATTTTACGATCGAGCGTGTATAGGTTTTAACTTTTCCCTCTGTCTCTCCCTCTCTCTCTCTCTCTTTTTTTCATTTTATTTCATGTCTTACGAAACAAGAAGGAGTTTATTAAAAGACAAATTTTCGAATCAGCAGTTTAAAATCTTTTGTTAAGTTAATATCACGGTCGATTAAGAATATTAAATTCGATTCACGAATATACGCAAACACGTAAACGTAAATGTACACGTATACACCGTAGGACCGTAGACGTAAATACACACATAGGAACGTCGTTTACATTTCTGAACGTGAACGTGTTTACATCGATGAACGAAAGCCGCTTCGACCGTGTGTCATCAACGAGTTAACGTTAACATTCACCTATCGTTATTTAGCTCTTTGCCCAGCAACCTGCACACTAGTGAAACAGATGTATGTATGTATGTATGTATGTATGTATGAATGTATTTATTATATATATATATATATATATATATATATATATATGTATGTATGTACGCAGTACGTCCTCTTACGAAACGATAACTAAAATTTACATTAACAAATGACCGACCGTGATGATCTACGCAATGAAATTTTCTATTCGATTCAACGTATTATTATTAATAAAGAATAAATAAAATTTATCCTGTAATTAGATCGTCACATAATGTAAATATAATTATCTATGATCAATTCAAAATCTAATAAGAATACATATTTATGATGATTTTTATATGATCGACTAATGATTCCTTAGAATCGATTAGGATTGAAATATGATCATTTCATTTCTTTTATTCTTTTTTTTGTTTCTCTGTCTCTCTGTCTCTCTCTCTCTCTCTCTCTCTTTCTTCTTCTTCTTCTTTTTTCTCCTTTTCTTTTTTTTCATTTTATCCTATCAAATGATTAATAATAGGGACGATGCGTTGAGCTACCATCGACGTGATTTATTATGGGATTTATAATGAACTTGAGTACTTGCTTGAGAAATTGATGAGAAAGAGAGAGAGAGAGAGAGAGAGAGAGAGAGAGAGAGAGAGAGAGAGAGAGATTAAAACTAGATGGATGTATATCTTAGTACATCTTCCGAATTTCTTACTTGCTTCATTCACTTTATCGTTACTCAGCACGCAAGTGGAAAAAGGGAAGAAGAAAAAAATAAAAAAAAGAAAAAAAAAAGAAAAATAAGAAAAAAAGAAAGAAGCGAATATATACAACGTCCCTGATTTTTTTTTTCTCCTTTTTTCACATTTTCTTTTTGTCTCCTTTATTTTCCTTTTCCTTTTCCTTTTCCTTTCCTTTCTTTTCGACATTTATTATTATACCTCTCATTGTTTATTTGTCTCACGTAATACAATTTTCTGTATCAGAGTATTATCCCATTTTATTCTTTATTTCATTTTGTATCATCCGAATGAAAGTTCTTTCTTTAAATAATTTCAAAAGCTCTCTCTCTCTCTCTCTCTCTCGCTCTCTCTTTCTCTCTCATTTTCTTTCTCTCTTTGGAACACTTTTATATCCGTTAATCGACAACACAAACGTATCCGTTTACGCGGTTCTCGCTTTGATGCGTTCATATCGTTCATTAAGCTTCGTGTCACGCGTTAACTCGTCGCGCGGAATGGCAAATTCACGTAAATTCTACAAAACGATCATTCGAACGTTGATTCGTCGTTGTCGCAGGGAGAGGAGGAACATAACAATTGAATTGAAAAACGATTGTCCAGTCTTTCTCTTTCTTTTTCAATTTCGTGCCTGATAAATCATTGAATTTAATCCAGCGTGTGCCGTTAATTAACGTTGCCAAATTACAGGATTTGTTAATTAATAATAATTATCTTCTGTAGAGTTTTGCCGAAGGGAGAAACGTGGTTCAACGCAAACGGATCGTTTTGATATATCTACCTATACACACATACACACATACACACATACATACATACATACATACATACATACATACATACACATACAGATACGTACATATACACACACGTTCGTTCATACGTAGACGCACGCACATACATCTTTATAATTGGATCTCTCTCCGTTGACCCTAGATACACGCCGATTTATTTTCAAGTTTTCGTGTCAACGATACACAATGGATTTTGCGTATATACAAATTTTCATAGCTATTTCGACACCGACGAGTTAATTAACACCTACGAGAGGAATTAAGTATTATTATTATCGTTGAGCCCAATGAAACTTCAAATGATCCCGAAGAAATCTTGCTTTCTCTTTTCTCTTTCTCCTCTTTCTCTCTTTCTCTCTTTCTCTTTTTCCTTTTTCTTTTTTTTTCCCCGTCGAAAATTCGATAAATCGTTGAATGAATCTGTTCGATAATTAATATCGCTCGTAAATAACGAAATTATTTATCGTACGAACGTAAACGATTTTACGTTCGTAACGTCACGATAAACGTCGAAAATTTCTAAGAGAAATTTTTCGATCGGTCGTAAGAGATGAGATAAGAAGAAGAAAAAAGAAAGAAAATTAGGAAAAAGGATAAAAGGAAAGAAGAAAAAAGAAAACTTCACGACGATCGTCTTTTAACCCTTAAACCGTTTCCTCTCGCAATCGGTTACTTTCTTCATGAGGATCATTCGAATTATCGAATAATTTCCTCCAATTACTTCTAACTATTCGCGACATGAGAAAATTTTACGGTCACGAATTCCTAATATTATTATCATTAGGATCCATTCTTATATTCTTTTCGATCGATCGATCGATCGATCGATCGATCGGTGTGTACGGTTTCGACCGATTGTCTAAGGATATCTAAATAAGAACGCGAGAACGTCGTTCTATTATTATTATTTTTTTTTTTTCTTTTTTTTTCTCTTAATTCATAAGAAATGATTTTTATTCGATTTCGTCGATCGAGAACTATTTCAAAAGGAGAACGTACCTCGATGGTTTCGTAACTCGATCTAAAAAAACGACGACATATGCAGCAGCGACATTCGTTAAGATTATTTAAGTTCGTTTACATCGAGGATATGTACAAAATGATGAGAGACACCAAAAGACAGCTCGAAGATAGAGTGGGTCCCGCTGTTCCGGTTTGCATTGCCTCCGGTCGTTCGCCTGTAATAAGAAATTATATCTATTGTTATCTCTTGTATTATAATACTAGGTGCGATAGCCAAAAGTTCTTAGCCGGGCCAAAAGTTTCTGGATAAAGTATAGTTTCATAATATGAATATAATTAACCCAAAAAGTTCTCGAAAAAGTATAATAGATTTTTCTTTTTTTTTCATTTTTCTTGTTTTTTTTTCTTCCTCGTTTAAATCACTTAAGAAAACTTTTGGCTCACACCGTTATTAATTAATCTTTTTCTTTCTTTCTTCCTTTTTTTTTTGTTTTTTTTTTGTTTTTTTGGATCATTTCCTCAACGTTCAGGTTCTCAAAAAAATCTATGATAATTCAACAAAAACGAGCCATCTTTCATAATGATATTAATCGATAAATTACTTAACTGTGTGCACGTATATACACACACACACACATACATATGCACACACAAATATGATTACAAAATTAATTTTCTTTGTCAATCGATAAAATCATTAACAATTTAATTCATATCTCACGTGAAAATATTGTATCGACGTTTGACTATATATATACAAATAATGATTTTACTAAGTTCAATTTCTTTTTATTCTTTTTTCTTTTTTATATCTCGAAAGAAACAATAGTCAATCTATTACAAACAATGTATCTATTCAAATATCGATTTCAATGAGGTTTTTTATTTTCCCTTTTTTTTTTTTTTCTTTTTTTCTCGCGTCATACGAAAGAAAAATAAGTATAATAAAATGTGTTTATAACTGGGCGGCGAAGAAAACTTTTAAAACAGAATATTATTATCGTCTACATTTAATATATTCTTTGGCTAAATACGCTCCATTTCATGGGGAACGATTAAATCAAATATTTCGTTTCGAAAGTTAATAAAAACTTTCAAATAGTTTGGCCGTCCATTCGTTTATCTTTATTTTCCTTTTAGCATATATATATATATATATATATATATATATATATATATATATAAAAGTGTATATATATATATATATATTTTTTCTTTCAATGAAAACTTTCTTACGTCATCTTTTTAGGCATCAAAGTTTTGAAAAGGGATGTTGAAATCGTGTGACCCCCGTAGGTCCGGCATATTTCTAAAGTACCTTTCTACCTACCATATTCGACCCATCGTACTGCTGTTCGTGTCTCTGCTGTTTTATGAAAGGAATGGAAAAGCAATTTCCTCGCGTTCTCTTCTATGTCACGCATACCTACCAATGTGTATATATATATATATATATATATATATATATATATATATATATATATATCACATTCGTGAACACTTTCACATCGAAAACTCGTACAATTTTCTGATCTCGTAAAACGAAGGAAACTATACTCCAAAACTATAAATCCGTTTCGTCTCGTTTCCTTCTTTATCATTCTTTTCATTTTCTTTTATACGCTATTTCGGAGACATCGAAAATGAAGGATCATTTAGTAACGAAAAATTTAATGACGTGAATGAACGCTGCTAAATTGAAAATAATCTTTATTCGAATAAATTGAAAGGGATTCAAATGATACTAATTTGTTTTATTCTCTCTCTCTCTCTCTCTCTCTCTCTCTCTCTCTCTCTCTCTATTTCTTTCTCTCCCTAATCGTCTTTTTACCTTCACCGACATCGAAGATAGACATACATTCAAGATCCTCTAACTTGAATTCTTAAAAGAGAATTTTCACTTTGTACATCGAACATCCTATTATCGTTCATTCTTTGGAAACATCTCGGATATACGAAAGAAGATTACCCTAGTCGTTCGAAGAATCTCATCTATGAGGATTCACAAACACGAATGGCGGCCTAAGAATCTCGTAAAAACGAAATTGATCCCTAAGAGTTAGGGTACTTACGTCTCGTAAAAACTTCCTTAATCGATGATAGAAAAAAAATTTGATCGATCTTGTCGTATAAACGACAATCGTCAATGAAACTTTTACTTTTAACGATGAAAAATAAAAAGATTAAAGTAGAACGAAATAATCGAACGTATGTACATATATATATATTGTGTATATATATATATATATGTGTGTGTGTGTGTGTGCGGGTACATCAAAGAGTATATCTATTAAAATTAATCATTGACGGAAACGTTAATGAACAAACGAATTAACAAATAGTTATACGTTATTTCTCGATGATAATATAACTGCGTTTAGGTTTCGACGCTTTGGCTGGATGACGATCTATAAAAATAAAAAAGAAAAAAAAAAAAAAGAAAAGAGAAGAAGAAAAAAAGGAAGGAAAAAAAGAAATTTGGACGATCGGTCTAACACGGATAAAATTCAGTCGAGTAGAGTCTCTCTATCCATCTTTGCACTCTTTCCGGTAGTTCAAAGTATAAAGCCTGCCAAATCGATTTGGCATCCTATACTGTCGCTAGTTTTCACTTCTTATCCGAATCTTCTTCAAAAGAGAATATAAAAGGGAAAAGGGAGGATCTTTTCTTGTCGAATATCTAGTTGTCTTTGTTGTTCCAATAATCGAGAGAGAGATAGAGATAGAGATAGAGAGAGAGAGAGAGAGAGAGAAAGAGAGAAAGAGAAAAAGAGAAAGGAAGGGAAAGTACCCTTAGAAAGTAACCATGTACTCCGGACGAAATAAATGTCCCTAGGGCGAATCGCGGTCACGTTACTAGATAATACTGTCCTTTACTCAAGTTCTTTTACCTTCGATTCTTCCTCTTCTTCTTATTCTCAATGAACTCTCGGGAGAATAAAATCGGTAGGATAGATGGAGCTACGTTACGTCGTAAACACTTACCATGGAGTACGTGAACCCTAATGGAGGCCGTATTGGCATTACTGGGTTTACAGCTGTATTCCCCTGAGTCCGAGGGTTGTGCAGCTTGGATGAGGAGCCAGGAGGTTGTGACGTCGCCACCCTTTTCGGTTATCACCGAAACACCACCCCTGGGACTGTCATAGCTGAGGACGTTCTCATTGCAGTACCAGAAGATGTAGACCGGTGGTTCAGAACTGAAGTGTATGGCGCACGTCAGGTTTATCGTACTTCCTGCACCGACGTACATTTCTGGACCACCTAGTATCGTCGCTGTTGGTACTGCGATAAAAAAGGATTTTCTTTCACTCTCTTTTTCTTATCCATTACGTCTCGTCTCCTAGCTATTCTCTCTCTCTCTCTCTCTCTCTCTCTCTCTCTCTTTTTCTTTTTCCATTTTTTTTCTTTCCTCTCTCTCTCTTTCTCTCTCTCTCTCTCTCTTTCGCTTTCAACGGCTCTTATCCGCTATCGTCGTTTCCTCGGATAAATACGGAGACGCGTGCCCTCGAAAAGCTCTTTCTAGTCGAGAAAAACCGCTCGAGAGAAAGAGAGAAAGGGTGATACCCTTGAACGAGCTAAAAGCGAGCTGAAAGAGAGAGAGAGAGAGAGAGAGAGAGAGAGAGGGAGATGAGTGAGCTTTCTAAGTAGGATCGTAATCCCGTAGAAAGGTAGCGAGCTGAAGCTTCTGTAATTGAGAGAATGTAGCTAGTATCGAGCGTGCTACTTTTCACCTTTTAAACTTGCTACATTGAAATCATATCTTTTTTTTTTCTTCTTCTTCTTCTTTTTTTCTCTTCTTTTTCTTCTTCTTCTTTTTTTTTCATCTTTTATTTCCTTTTCTTCCTTCTTATTCTTTTCTGCTTGCTTTTTTTTCTTTCTTTCTTTCTCTTCCTATTGTTTGTTTGTTTGTTTGTTCGTTCGTTCGTTTGTTTGTTCGTTAGTTCTCTTTCCTTCTTTTTTTTTTTTTTGTTTTCTTTTCTCTCTCTCTCTCTCTCTCTCTCTTTCTCTTTTTGTTTTCGACGAATACGAAAAGATATTTACTTACCAACGACGTTCAATCGAAACTGATGAGATTTAACAGGTATGGTAGATATCTGACACTCGTAGATCCCTTGATCTCTCTCTTGCGCCCACTTAATGCAAAGTGTCCACTCCGACCATTCGCTGTTTTGACCTGTTGTTTTTTCATGAAGCGCTTGAAATCGTTGATCGCTCGTATACGTGTACGTTCCGGCCGTCAGGATGTGTATGTCTCTGTGCCTCACCCAGGATACCTTGACAGAGAAATGAAGAAAGAAGAAGGAGAAAAAAAGAGAAACCAAAGAAGAAAAAAGAAAAAATAAAAAAGAAAAGAAAGGAAGAAACAACAAATAAAAAGCAAACGAAGTCACGACGTTTTACGTAATGCAAGAAAAAAAAAAAAAAGAAAAAGAAAAAGAAAAAGTAGAAATATAAAAAATATCGATGATATATAAATATATATATATATACGTATGTTAAGTATGTAAATGTATTAGTGATAATATAGATAGCGAGAGGGAGGAGGGGGCGGGGGACGGGTTTTTGAATTCTTCCTTATCACGTAGAGAAATATTCGTAATATTTTAGTTAATTTATCGTCACTTCGATAGATATACGAAATAATTATTATTATGAAAAATGTTGTCGAAAATAATTTATTAATCGTGAAATGTCAGATTCACTAAACAAACTAAATAACACTCGGTATGTTTTTTACTGTTGAGATTATTTTACCTAACTGCTGAACGTACTTTAACCTCCTAGCTTTTGACTACTATGAGAAAGTAATACGATAGGAGCAACTTTACTATCCAGGGAAACGGTATCCACATTGGTACATCGTTCGAGTTTAGAGAGATTTTCAAATAGGGTAGGGTGGACCGAAAATGAGAGAGAAGGAGAGAGAAGGAGAGAGAGAAAAAGAGAGAGAGAGAGAGATCTATCCTATTTCCGGGCTATAGCAAAAGTCGAAAGCCCTCTCTCGATCTGTAAAAACTGAAAGTTCCTCGTATACCTCGCAACTTTTGTAAACTGCAAACTTGTCGATTCTACGCCATGTTTCGAATATCTATATGTATACATAGATACATATATACATATGTATATACATATATATATATATAATGTCTATTATGTACATACAGATAAAAATATATATTATATATTTACAATGTAAGATAATTGTGTAAATAAAAAAAATCCTATGCAACTTTTCTTCGGCTTTCGTATCATGCAAAAAATAAAAGACAAAGAAAAAAAAAAAAAGAGAAGAAAAAAAAGAACAAACAAATAAACATACAACGTATCTAAAATATCTAAAATGTGTCTATCCGTATTTATATTTACAATGTAAGGCAATCATAAAGTAAATAAACTTGTTTGCCTTTTTATCAGTAGTCGGCTTTCGCTTTAAGATATGATATAAATATCTATCTATCCGTATACATGTGTATGTATATGTACGGATATGTATCTGTATAAATTTACAATGTAAGAGAGTCGTCAAGTAAAGAGAAAAAAATTATCTCATCCGACATTTCATTCGAGGTCATACATGTAATATATATGTGCGATGTAAAATAATCGTTTTTTAAAACAAAAAAATGGAAGAAAAACTTATCTATATTTTTGTTCGCTGTTAAGAAAGAAATAAAGAAAGATTTTACGATGATTATTGGAGGAAGACAATCCCAACAGCCAACTTTCAATTTCTTTTTCTTCCCTTTGGTACATTACTACGATTTACCCTTGAAATAGTATTGTTCCTTTTCCTCATACGAACGTAGAACGACTTAGTGAAACGAGTCGTGTCATTGGCCAGACCAGACCAGACCAGACCAGGCCAGGCACGACCTCGATCTCGATTTCGATCTCGATCCTGAACATCTTGGAAAATTGCTTCACGGTTAGACGCGTTTGAGAAAATCGTAGCCACGATTTGTGGATGATGTAATCGACGTATACACCGATCGTGCGTTTTTCATATTACTTAGATATATATATATATATATATATATATATATATATATATATATATATATATATATATATATATATATAAAAGGGAAAAAAAGAAGGAAAAAGAAAAGAAGAAAAAAAAAACAAAAATTTAGGCCTCCCTGTTGACAGATTGAATTAACAAATATTTATCTGTTGTACGCTTTAATGAAATTGAAAATTTCTCTTTGTATTTTCCTTTTATATAACCTAATCGATTTGAAAGCTCGCTTGATGTATATATATATATATATATATATATATATATATATATAACGTAGGGAGAGAAAAGATTTAAAAGGAAAATATACAAGTGTCCTTTATCCCTCTGTAATCCAATTTTTTCTTTTGTCTGATAAACTTATATAATATAAAAAACGTATGTAGCAGTATAAATGAATCATATTAACTAATAAAATATAAACTTCGAATATCAAAAAAAAAAAAAAAAAACAAAATATATTATTACTTCATCGCAGGAAAAAAAAAGTTATAGTGTTTAATTATAACAATTCATAATTCAGACATATATCATATAATTATATATGGTAATAAATATAACTCATAATCCTCGAATATGTGATAGCAATTGTTATAAAAATTATTACGAAAAATTCAACTTGAAAAATGTAATACTATTCATAATGAAAAAAAAAAGAAGAAAAAAAAGAAAAAATGATTACAGTTTATAACTTTAAAATATAAATTAACAATTAAGGACATTGAAATTAGATCTGAAAGATATTAACAAATTAGTAATTAATTCATAATTATATGTCACTACAAAATGAAGTTTTTTAATATTTTTCAATCATTATATACATACATACATATATACATACATGCATACATACATACATACATACATATATATATATATATATACGTCTTTTTTATACTTTTTATGTTTCCCTTCTTTTTGTTATTAAAATAGTAACAAAAAAAATATATATACATATACACATATAAGAGGATTCGTTGAAAGATAAAAATCTCCGAGAGCTACGTCTTCTCAGGAAGAACGAAGAGCTTTCCTACTCGTGTTTGCACTCGGTGCAGCGCACAGCCGAGTACACTTGGCACCACTTAGCGTATTTACACGCGAGATAAGTTTATGTCTCGTAACGATCTCGAGAGTCGGCAACCAGGACCGGTTTCTGTTCCAGAAACGGTTTAGCGGTCTCCAAGTTGGCTTTGCGAGGCCGAAGACCGAGGCCGAGTTCGGTGACGAGACCACTAGAAATTGCGAACTGTGCAAAGTGCTCGGGAATACGTTGGCAATGATGAATGCAGAACGTTATGGTTGAAATTCGTTCCGGACATAACCCGTGAAGAGGGGTGGTGGAAAGGGAGAGGTGAGAGAGAACGTCCTTCATACTGTCGTCAGGATGTCGCAGGATAGTTCAAGAGAGAACAGATGGACGGATCGATTGCATTCGAAGGATTTTGTCATGAAAAATTTTTTAATTCATGAAAATAATAATAATAATAATAACAATGATGATGATGATGATGATAATAATAATAATATATTGTAATTTAATCAATAAATTTCATATACGACGAATTATAATAAGTCGTAGAAATATTAGATATTTCTTTTCTTTTTCTTTTTTCTTTTTTTTCTTTTTTCTTTTCTGGAAATTAAATAACCATTATTAGGATATTTAAAACAAGAGTCACATTATTTGAATTAAATATTTTTATCTTGCCAAGAGGAAAGACTCGTCTTATTATAATTATTCCAATAGAATAGAGAATTTTTCCTCGTATTTTACATTGATAAAAAGCAAGAAAGAAGATGGAAGAAGGAAAAAAGAAAAGGGAAGAAAAAGAAGAAGAAGAAGAAGAAGAAAAAAAAGAAATCAGAAAATAGGAAAAACAAATTATTCAATTTCGAAAGGTGTTTCAAATATTTCTAAGATCTACTGTAATACTCCTGAAGGAAAATGTACTTTATATTTCGAATATTTTTCCAGGCAGTATTTTCCGACGAACATTCAGGTCTATAACTTCAATCGAAATTTAGTCCTCGGAGAAGTGTACGTTCGTTCTCGTACGGTTCGTTGGACGCGAAACATTTTTGTAATTTGTAATATCGATGCTATATATATATATTACATATATATATATATATGTATATATGTGTATGTATGTATGTATGTATGTATGTATGTATGTACATATGGTTCTGGTAGGCTCTCAACGTCGAGGGCGATGCTGTAAATGATTAAAGGAGAAGGGCTGTGATATGTAAGGTCGCTTGGAAATATATCGACCTACTTTCACGAACCGATAATAATTCCGCTTTTCTGCATTTCCCTATATCTATGTATATGTGTAAAAGGTTCTTATCGAGTCGTGCCAAATCTCTGCGCGTCCAATGTTCGAATTCTCTTCATTAAGGGCATAGCGAATAAGCCGTGTCGACCGTATGGTAATTAATATATATCTATGTATGTATGCATCTATGCATGTATGTATATATGATATGCATATATATATATATATATATATATATATATATATATATATATGTATGTATTCACGTATGCATATATGTATGTACGTAATATAGTACATACGTGTAAACGTTCAAACCTTATCGATATCGCGTTCGCGTTTGAAGTCTGATTGCTCGTTAATATCAACTTCAAGTATCCCGGCTTTAAGCCATGTATAATGTGACCCCCACAAGTTTCACTTTACAACGACGGACACGATCATTATCGCGACTGAAATCTCTCTTCTTCGTCGTTTTCGGAAAAACTCTTTTGTTCGTATCTTAATAATTAATAATTTTTTATCGATAATATATTATCTATATTTTTCGATTTAACGAATCAAAGAATAATCTTAAAAATACGACATATTTCGATCTTAATTTCTCTTAACGATCGATATTTCCTTTTTCTATTTCTATTTTAAATAATAACTTTTATATTGCTGAAAGAAATAAAGGATGATTTAAGGATTCATGATAAATATCGTGTATTGAGTAACATTTGTCTTTTCTTTTTTTATCTTTTCATAAATTTCGTTGTAAATTTTCAAAGAGTTACATAGGAGTTTCGATCATATACATGGACAGATATCAAACAGCTGAGAAATGAAACGTGATTTAAGAATTCACGAGCTTACGCTTATACGCAACTATCAAGATGAGAAATAGCTAAGTTAATATCGTTTCTGGCTCTTCAGTAAATAATAATCGTCAGAATTTCAATGATTCAAGATTCAATGTACGACGTCTTTGCGTTTCTTTTTCTTTTTTTTTTGTTTTCTTTTTCTTTTTTATCTCTTCAACAAATAATTCCCCCTTTCCCCCAAAATAATAACAATTTCGACGTTGTAAATTTCTAAAGCTATATTGTAGACCTCATTGTCCTCATGTAAGCACGTTTCAGGCATTTCAGATAGAGAAACAAAAGGCTATTACGAATTAACGATGTTATACGCATCCCGTCAAGATGGAGGAGCAGCTAATATCGCTTCTTGGAAATTGCTTGATGCAACGTCATATGCAGATACAGAGGTACGTACGTACATGTAAAACGATTCTTAGATCGTACCTATATATACGCTTTTGTGCACCTTTGGAATTCGGGCGATAAATAAATGAAATTTCAGGATCTAAGCGTATTCGAAGGCAATGGAATCGTCTGGATAAGCGAGATTCCAGTTGCCATATTACGAATTTCCATTTCTCAGCCGTCTAACATCGACAAATTTAGAAATTGACACGAAACGTCTGACGTTATCGTAAAATTAGAATGCCTTTGTTGTATATTCTCTCTCTCTCTCTCTCTCTATTTTTTTTTTTTTTTTTAATAGACCAAATCCAAAATTTATCACCGTGTGTTAATCTCTACATTTATAAGAAGTATTTCAAACGTTACAGACGATAATCCGAAATGAATTCATTTTGTACAAAATTTATGCTCTCGAAACATCTTAATATATATTTCCATAAACGTACGATATATGATGAAGGTAGTTAAATAGATACGAGAAATATAACAACAGTACCGTTAGATCTTACAAATTCCAAATTCAGCGTGTTGGAAATGAAGCAATCCTTGTTAAACCTTAACTTTAACAATCCGTGCTTATAAATGTGTTGTCGACAACTACATATGTAGTTACGGGATGCGTGCGTGGAAGCATGGGCGAAACGAAACTTCTGTTAATCGCATAGAACTTGTTATACCTTACACAAAGAGAAAGACAGAGAGATGGAGAGAAAGATAGAGAGATGGAGATAAAGAAAGAGAGAGAGAGAGAGAGAGAGAGAGAGAGAGAGAGAGAGGGAATGTTCGCGAGTTACCCAGTTGAAAATCTTTTACTAGTTAGCATTTAATCGTGATAAGGAATACATTGATATACAAAGTTATTTATGATATTTCTAATAATCGAGTGATAAAAAATTATAAAAATTATTTAATAAATATAAATATTTAAAATGATATGATTCTCATATCGTGATATTTATTCTGACACCATGAAAAATCAATATATTAATTTTCCTCATCTTTTCCTGTTTTCTCCCTTTTTTTTTTTTTTTTTTTTTTTTTTTTTTTTTTTTTCTTTTTTTTTTTTCTTCTTTTTTTCAACGAGAGTATCAACGTAATTGGAATTAAGTGGATTTTCGAATACCTATCGATGATCGTAGAAGCTTTTGTGGTTTTATAGACTGGTTGTAGCGATCGATTAAATCGGTTTCGTGATCGTCGTTCAATTACTACAGTCGAAATAATTAAATTGCTTTCTAGAGAGGTTAGATTGTAACAGGAAAGTACTTAATCGTATTGTACGATGCACTTAATTTCAAAACGTAATTTAGCGAATAATTAGAGAGGGAAGAAAAACTAGAGAATAATCGGCTTACGACCGGGCCGTATTTTATGAAAAAAAAAAAAAAAAAAAAAAAAAAAAGAAAAAGATAAGAAAAGAAAAAATAAGAAAAAAAGATAATGAACAGACAATTAATAAATATTGCAAATTTAATATAATTTTATAAAAGTATTTAATTTTGGACATGTCGATCTGTTTAATATTTTATCCTTTTAAAGTACGAGAATAATTTTCGAATTTACATCATCCATATTTACGTTTCATTTGTAGAAATGTTCATTATCTTTATCTAGATGTGCTAGTGAATATGTATGTGTCTGTTTGTATTTGTATGTATGTTGAGATGGTATTATTCACATAGATAATATTATTGGTACCATCAAAGAAAGAGAAAGAGAGATAGAGAGATAGATAGAGACCAAAAGAGGAAAAGGGCGAGAGAGAGAGAGAGAGAGAGAGAGAGAGAGAGAATCGTAAGTTTAATATTTGAAATCTCTATGCATAACCTTTGATTGGGCAATTTCAAGAATGATAGCACTGTGATAAAATTGAGTTCCCATTTGCTCTGAAGCCTCGATTAACATTCGATCAAACTCAAGAGATTCGATTATTTCTTGAAAATCGTTTCCCTTAACGTCTTTACGAAAATCTAGAGAGCTACCGTATGATAAAAGATAGAACGCTCTATATATCTCTAACGATAATAACACACACACACACATACATACATTCATACATACATATATACATACATACATACATATACAAACACTCCGTTTCGGAATTTATGAAATGCCTGACAAACATGTTTCAACGTTCAAACAAAATTTTTGCTTATATTCAAGGGATGCCTAGCGTTTGTCCAAAAGGTAAACGTGCACGTTTGACCAATAGACAATCTTCAAAGAAAACTTTTCTATATCCTTTGATTCGATGATTTTTCTTCCTTTTCTTTTTCTTTTTTTTTGTTTCTTTTCCTCTTCCTTTCTTTCTTTCTTTCTTCCATCGATAACAAAAATATATATAACTACGTTTATATATATATATATATTTATATATTCTGTATACACATATGCATACACATATAAATAGAGACTTTATAAAGGTGATAATATTAGAAAATGTAATGCATTGGGTTCTACGTGTTCGTCTCTTCACAACGGAGGCACGTAATTTAACAGAGGATTCACTGTAAATTCTCTACTGGGATTAAGCAGTGTTACACGTTTCTATTGTTATGCATATACGTTCCTGTTATTGTGTTACATCAGCATGTAATCCTATCCCCACCCTTATGCCCATTAAAGCCCAAGGGGTACTTCCCATCCCCTCCTCCTTTTTCTCCTTCTTCTTATTACATTTAAATAGAAATAAATAATAAGTATGTTTTCACATTTGTAATAATAATTTGATCTCTGTAATATGGTAGTAATCCGTACAAACGATTAGATAGATCCTTACCGTTTTGTTACCGAGATGACGTACCCGACAAATCAGATAGGCCGTTTTACCGATCAACGCAGTCACGTTTGTGGTTTGCGAATAGTCGAAACTTGGTTCAGGTTTCAGTTTCAGACCAGAGGAATTATCCAATATTTGTTGACGTGCCCTATTACTCTGACTCGTTCTTCTATCCATGTTATCCAATGTGCGATCACCCAGGCTCAACGTGTCTGTAATCCATATTAATAATTTCCTTTATTATTATTATAATAATAATAATATATATATACACAAACACGCACATAATTATTCTAAATTTTTTATTATTTAAACGAAAAAAATATTCATTACTTCCTCCCCCTTCTCCTTCTTTCACTCCCTTAAAGGACCGTCGGTCACCTTTTCTCGTAAAAAAAGTACAATCGACTATGACGCGTTTCATTGGTGGAATAAGAGAGAGAAGAAAACGAAACAAAAAAAAAAAAAAAGAAAAAAGAAGAAAAAAAATAAGAAACACGATCGAACAATTACGTAAAGTGATGAGCAAGGTTATTATTTTCTTTCTTTCTCTTTTTTTCATTCCTTTGACCTTCCCCCTCGCCACCATCCCCACCCCACCGTTACACACTTTGATGAGGGACTCTCTCTCTCTCTCTCTGTAAGGTACTAATTAGTTCCTTCGTTTTCCATCTTCCGTACACATCGATTTCCTATCCTTCGATTTCATTTATTCTTTATTCTCCTTTCATCCTTCTCTCGTACTCTCAAATCCTCTCATCCATCATCGCACCTGACACTATTTTCTTCCACCCTCTCACAATTACCATTCCGCCTTCTACATTGCCACCATTCGTTACGCAATCTCTCTCTCTCTCTCTCTCTCTCTCTCTTTATATATATATATATATATATATATATATATATATATATACTTATACGTACATACATATATACACCTATACAATGCAATGGATAGGCAACGAGAGGGAATATCTTAACTAACGATCGTCGACGAGCATCCATTGTGCATATTTCCTTGTATTGTGTTCCTCGAACAATTGTCTCTCATTACTACAAACGTATATCGTACAATAGTTAAAACTGTCTCGACCAGGAGGCCAGTTCGCTCTCTTAACGATTATAAACCGCAAAAGGGAGAGACGAAGGAGAAGAAGAAGAAGAAAAAAAAAAGAAGAAAGAAAGGAAAAAAAAGAAAGAATGGGAAAAAAGAGAGAAGGAATATATATTTTGGGTGGGGGGTGTAGGTGGGGTGGGGGAAAAAAGAGGGAGGAAAGACGAGAAGAAAATTTTTAAAATACCAAAAAAAGAAACAGAAAAAAAATAAAAGGAAGGAAAATCGAAAAAGAATGA
Organism: Vespa velutina; assembly: GCF_912470025.1. Taxonomy (NCBI): domain Eukaryota; kingdom Metazoa; phylum Arthropoda; class Insecta; order Hymenoptera; family Vespidae; genus Vespa; species Vespa velutina. Next base: position 1,725,150 of record NC_062210.1, read on the forward strand.
AAGGAAGAAAGAAAGAAAGAAAAAAAAAAAAACGGACGTCCTTGGCCGTACTCGGCCAAACGGGAAGAAGGGTGTACTCGTAAATCCAGAAAAGCGCAATCCGAGATCAGTTTTAACGAGATAAAAAGTGGTCGGGTTAAACGGGGGAAAAAAGCTTTTCATCGGTTAAGCCGATTTCGTTGAAATTTACACACGTGCTAATATAATCTTTTTCTCTTTTTTTTTTTTTTTTTTTTTTTTTTTTTTTTTTTTGCTTTTTTTATTCTTCTTCTTCTTCTTCTTCTACTACTTCCACTATCTTCTTCTTCTTCTTTTTCTCTTCCTCTCTTCCTCCTCATCCTCCTCCTTCTCTTTCGCCTATTAGCCCTTTTACTCCTCTTTCCTTCGTATATAAAGTATGCACAATTACGAGGGGGAAAAAAAAAAAAAATGTACAACCAGTCTAATCGGCATTGATAAATGTTTTCTCATTATTGTTATTTGCAAATGAATGAAAGTAAAATATAATCTGTCATAATGGATGAGTGGTTTCCAATATCAATAGATATTGAATATATCCATTTGGTTTTATTACCACAGAATAATAAATCATTCAGACTATAATATATTCAATTGATTCATTATTTTCAATTAACTCTAACTTGATGAGTATGCTTGTTGTCGTTGATACTTTTGTTGCTTTTTGTTTTCATGGATAAGAGAGAAAAAGAAACAAAGAGAAAAAGAAAAAAAAAAGAAAAAAATAACAGAGAAAAAAAGTAAATGAAGGGAACGAAAAAAAAGAAAAAAGAACATATTATTGCCAATTATTACAAATTGATATAGTCTATAATTCGTAATTGTGAGAACGATAAGGAAAATTCATATTTAAGATTTAATCGAAACGAAATTTAACTGACTCAATATAAACGTAGAACGAATTTCTCGTCGCATACAAACGTGTACGTATAAGTTCAGGTGTACTTTGTTGTTTGCGTACATGTTCATGGCATAGCGATTGCGACGGACGATCAATTGAGGTTGAGTATTTTGACGTGCTCAAACTCTCTCTCTCTCTCTCTCTCTCTCTCTCTCCCTCTCTCTCTCTCTCTCTCTCTTAATGGTTCCTACAGGCAAAAGCTTGTCGTGAATGTCGTGGCCTTTGAATGGCTATTGCAATGCCCAACGGTTTCCAATCGAGCATACAGATTATATACAGACATATATATATATATATATATATATATATATATATATATATATATATATATATATGTATATATGTATATATATATGTGTGTGTGTATATATATGTCGTTCGTTTATATGTAGATATTTTGAAGTTGAACTACGATGAAATGAAATTGGCACACGCGATGTCGAGAGAATTCTCTCTCTCTCTCTCTGTCTCTCTGTGTCTGTCTGTCTGTCTGTCTGTCTGTCTGTCTGTCTGTCTGTCTGTCTGTCTGTCTGTCTTCAATGTGCTCTATCTTTGATATTTTCATATTTCTTGTCGAAATAATACACCAATTCGATCCTGAAATAAACATTTATAAAAAAATCTTATATGATAATATATCTTGTATAATATATCTCATATAATAAGATAATATCTAATATGTTATAAGATATTAAGATAATAATGTTAGACAATAATATTACAATATAATATAAAATATTTCCATTTCTTATCTATATATATATATATATATATATATATATATATATATATATAAATATATTTTGTAATATTCTTATATCTTATACAGTGTATAAAATAACTATGAAGTAAACGTACTTATACTTATCTATTATTTTCTTAATAAGTTTATAAACTGTCGAAGTGATAAACTGTCGACAGTTTATAAGCCTTTAACGGGAGTGACGGTAAGTAATAAAAGATTCAATATGGACGGAAAGCTTCGTAATATCTCAGGATAGAGAATTCAGTCAAAGTTCGCTTTGAAAGTTGAGAGAAAATAGTGGGGGATACTGGATAAGAAAGTAAAACGGACACGTACAACGATGAAAGAAGGAAAGGGAGAATGAAAAAGTGGAAAAAAAAAGAAAGAAATAAAGAATAAAAGAAAGAAAGAAAGAAAGAAAGAAAGAAAGAAAGGAAGGAAGGAAGGAAGGAAGAACGAAAAAAAGAAAGAGGAAGTTCAACGAAAATTAAAACTCAAAGGAGCTCGTAACACGCATACCTCCTCTCTTCATGGATAGAACGTCCGGGTCTTTGCCGGATGAGAAAAATTTTCTTTGAAAATTCGAATAAGAAAAGGGAATCATCCTTTCGGTACGTTTCTGTGAAAGTATAAAAACAAAAAAAAAAAAAAAAGGTTTTCGCAATATAAGATGAGTAGTAGTTGGTTGGTTGGTTCGTTGGTTAGTAGGTAGGTAGGTAGGTAGGTAGGTAGGTAGATAGGTAGGTAGGTAGGTAGGTTGGTAGGTTGGTAGGTTGGTAGGTAGATAGGTAAGTACGGACATACAAAGTGTCTATACCTTGGTGCTTAGCGGACCTTAATAGTTCTGGGACGTAGCTATTGCCGGAGGGAGATTGGATGGAATTAGATTAGATCAGAGCTCATTACGTTTCCTCGTAAGAGTGAATTAGGGATGGAGAACGGAGTAGAGGGGCGGGGGTGCTATTGGGGGAGGGGAAGGGAAAGAGACATGGGTGAGAGGGTGGTTAGGTAGCAAAGGTAAGTAAGGGAAGGAGAGTTTAAGGTAGTTGGATATAAGCAACGACTTCCACCTATGTATGAACGTTAATGCTCTTACTGTACCTTTTACTCACGACGATGTATTTAATAATAATTATATGCTATTGTTGTTTCGTTCTCCTTTACTTTACTTTCATTTCGTCGAACATATTGCCTATCTTGTTCCTTTCATGGATATATTTTATCTCTAGCCTTTATCTTTATTTATATCCTTATCTCTTTCAATCTCTTTCACTCTCTCTCTCTCTCTCTCTCTCTCTCTCTCTCTCTCTCTCTCTCTCTCTCTCTCTCTCTCTCTCTCTGTCGCTCTCACTCTGTTTCTTTCCCTTTATCTTTATCTATTCGTCTCTTTCTCTATATCTTTCTTTCTTTCATGTATATTCTATACGGTATGTCATTATTTCGAGGATTCTCGTGACGTCTAACGTCGGATAACTATGTTTCTTCCTATTTCAAACACTTCGGTCTCGTTTGCTTTAATTAATTTCGCAGAGAGCTAACTAAACTGGAAGAGCTTATAACGACACGGTCCTTTCTCTAACGCAATAGAATTTACTACATCTTCTTCGTTTTCTTCTTCTTGTCAAAGGCAATAGTAAAAACTATACAAATGTTTAAGGAAAAAAGAAAAAGAAAAAGGAAGAAAAATAAGAAAAAGGAAAAAAACTTTAATCCTAAAAATTAAATTATCAACGTAATCATCACGTTAGATGACTCACGTGAAGTCGACACTCTCGAAAGAAAAAGAAATTTTCTTAGTTTGCCTGCCAATCTCCGAGTGTTTCTCAATGTCGTACCATTCTCGTTGCGTTTTATGACAGAATCGTGATGTCGGTTCATTTCCAACCATCGTTTTGATATCGAACTAGTCCGCTCGTGAAAAAGAGTCGTGAAAAAGTCGTACCGTTGAAAGGAGAAAGAAAGATGAAAAAAGAGACAGCGACATAGAGAGAGAAAGAGAGAGAGAGAGAGAGAGAGAGAGAGACAAAACGAAAGAGATACTTTCGTGGAAGAAGTTAAATCACGTAGGAGTAACAGCAAAGGAAGGTAAGACTGTGACTGGTTCACAGCATTGACTTATAGTCTCACACCCAATTCGTCCTACAAATTGCTAGTCATTCGTTTTCGGCCAGTCTGAGAAGAAGGAGAATTTGTCGATAAGACTAGACTTCCCTTACTACGTTTCTTTTCTTTCCTTTTTTTTTTTGCTTTTCTCATCTTATCTTTTCTTTTCTTCTTTTCCCTTCTTCTTCTTCTTCTTCTTTATATTCTTTCCTTTTTTTTCCTTTCTTCTTTTTTTCCTTTTTCTTCGTCTTCTTCTTTTTTTTTCTTTTTTTTTTTTTTCTTTTTTTTTTTTTCTTTTACAGCAACGGCCAGCGGTAATTGCGTTCTCCGTCATCCTCCAACAACCCCTCAACGATTTTTCGCGTTATTGCTACAGGTGAAGAGATTTCAAGCTCACAAAGACAACGACCAACGACAATGACGACGACGACGACGACGACGACGACGAGGATGACGACGACTAACAGAGATTGCGTCCACCATAATAGCCGATCGTAAAACGTGTAAAGTTAGAAGGGAATAGTCAAGATAACGATGAAAACGTTCGAGATACCATAAGAACGAACATCGACTATGATTAGAGAATACAAATTATCTTAGTATGTTACATCTTGATTCGCTGTAGACTTTCTCTCTCTCTCTCTCCCTCTTTCTCTCTTTTTCTCATTTATGAGAATTCGAAGATGTTTCAGCATTTTCTTCTTTTTCAACGTTATTATTCTTTTACGACACGATAAACTTATTGTTATCGTTTTCTTACAACGTTCGTTATTACACAAGGAAAATGGAGCGTCCGTGATTTATCGTTCCCAAGAGTGGACCATCGGTGTTGGCAAAAGATGGAAAAGCAAAATGCCTTGCTTCCTTCCTTGCTTGCTTCCTTGCTTGCTTGCTTGCTTGCTTGCTTGCTTGCTTGCTTGCGGACGGAACTATTGGGATAAGAACATCAACGGATACGGCAACAGCTGCTCGCACTTACTGCAGTTCAACCATAAAACGTTCCTGATGGAAAACGGATGAGAATATGTCCTAGAACGATGCTATGTGAAATCGAGGTAACATATATTATCACATACTATCGAGACGAACGCCATGTTGAAAAAACCAATAACTTTGTTATTCGTGAATTCGATGAATTTCGAGAAAAGTAAGAGAGAGAGAGAAAGAGAGAGAGAGAGAGAGAGAGAGAGAGAGATTTGCTTCTTCGAATAAATTTTGATATTTCTTTTTTTTTTTCTTTTTTTAATTCAATTCTCAACGGAGAATCATAATTCGTCGTAGGAGATTAAGACGTTTAAGTAAATTCCATGGCATTAGATATATCGTATATTTCGTTCTAATTTCTTTTATCTAGAAAGGAAAGTTCTACCTTTTCGCCGACGTTTTGAATATTTATGTTGTTCGGGGACTTAGAACGCATGCGACCTTCTCTTAAGAAATATAAGAATACTTCGCGAAGAAACCCAAGTAAGCCAAAGGAGACTACTTTCTTCAAACGAGCCAAACGTGATAACTTTATATGACGTGTAAAACGTGAGAATCCAGGGCTAGAGTAGATTTTGTTTATAGTTGGTTAGGGCACTCAACGTTGATTAAAAAAATACATGAGGCTCGGCTAATAATTAAGTTCTATCTTTGTTCATCTCAACCATAGGAGGTTGACGTTGCTTCAAATTTAACATAAGAAAAATAAGAGAAGAGAAAGATATATATATATATAGAAAGAGAGAGAGAGAGAGAGAGAGAGAAAGGGAAAAATAGCAGTGAAAAGAAGAAGAAGAAGAAGAAGAAGAAAAAGAAGGTATATAAGGTAACCATAATGCTCGAGTCTCAGATAAATAAGGTCGATAAATTTTGAGCTTATCTCTTAAAAAAGGGGTAATATAATTTAATCACACATGGACCTCGCGTGACTTAAATCGCAAATGTATGGTAACCTTTTACAAAGGTTGGTTACCTTGTTGCAACACTCGCCAAGCCGCGAAAGCTTACGTTATTGCCTCTTTCTCTTTCTCATCGATAAAAATTGCAACGAAATAAATCGTTATGCGTAGGCGCCTAGTACGGCCTGAAAGTTGTTTTTAAGTTTTAAGATAACAACGATGTAAGTAAATCACGGAACAGATATGAAACATGTTGAGAAATTATCAAACATTAAGTTGAGCTTATCGGTTGAGTTAAAGTGCTTACAACAGTCGGATACATCCAACGATAAGAATAATTTTCTTTTTCTTTTTTTTTTTTTTGTTTTTTTTTTTTATTGCTTTACTACTTAACTTACGTATACCGATTAATCGAATAATTCTTTTCTAATTTTCGATCGATCAATACGACACAAGTCTCACTTAAGTATTATATTACAGAATCGTTCATATCGATCTTACTGACTTTATAGAGAGAGAGCTTAAAACCAATATATCTTGTAACAACGTCCGAGTGAAATTTACACAGACAAATAGGTTGCGTCTTCTATTCAATAAAATGATATTGTAGCTAACTATTTCCCCGAGACACATAAAATACCGATCGAACAAGTATAAGCCATTGCATTAATAAGATATATCTAATGATTCCCGGTTAGATTTCTCTTTAGTCTTCAAACCTAACCACTTGTGACACTTCTGTCCTTTTTCTATCCCTTTTATCGTAACAAGGACATATGAAAGAAGGGTGTCTCTTGTGTCACCGTATAAGTGAGTTTGAGTGATTAATGACATTTTTTTTTTTTTTTTTTTTTTTTTTTTCTTTTTTTTTTTTTTTAGTCCTTCCTATAAATCTGGAACGCGCGTTATTGGATCTCGAACTTCAATTGATAAACTTAATGATAGAATATATCATAAGATATATATATATATATATATATATATATATATAATTTTGCAATGAAAATTGTAAACAATGAAAAAGTTTGTAGAATAAAAACTTATCATTTTTCATGAGATTGTCCGTCAGTCTGTCACGTGACACGGAAACACAAGGGAGACTAGCAGCGAGGAGCAAGTTGCCGTTCGCGTTTAACCAGGTCGAGGGTACTCCCTTTCGTGGCTCGTAATTAAAACACGGAGAAACTTAATGTTTCCTCCCTCTGTGAGCTGACTGCAACCACGTAACAAGCGAATGCAGCCGGTTGCGACTTTACCGGGGATCGCGAACTTCTCTATTGCGTGTGTTACGTACGTTCTCACGTATCTCTACGAGAATTATACATATATAAATATATATATATATATATATATATATATATATACGTCTCACACTTAGTGGGAATTCGTATTCGTAAAATCCACCGGAAGAATGTAAAGAAGAGGATTTGATTTAAAACGTTCAGGAAACGAACATTATATCCTGAATTATTATTGTATATTCCCCTTTGATCCTTAAGTTTGATCATATTTAATTGTTCGTTTAATGAATTACGCTTAATACCCTTTAATGATATATCACATATAAACTGTACTAAAGAAAAATGTAAATTATTAAAGATAAATATTAAAATGAATGTTTTCCAAATGAAATATTAAATGTAATTACCTCTCATCGTACAAATAATTTTCCTTAAATTGATTTTAAAATCTCGTTGAATATAATTTAATTACATTAAAATTATGAAATAGTTTCTCTAATATCATGAGATTGTTTATTTTTAAAACTACAAAGAACGATTTCATAAGGTAAACCACAAAGCGTACAAGTATTCGTATACTATGTCTATCTATGTATTCGAGTATATCGTGAGAATAGTGAGAAAGTTCCTATCGTGAAACTTCGCAACTAATTCCGCACACGCATGGAAGCGACTCGCGAATAATCCGTTAATGATTTCCTCTTTTCCCTCGACACGAAGGGAAAAGGTTCCTATCGCTTCTATATTCAAAAGAGAAAAAGAGAAAAAGAGAAAGAGAGAGAGAGAGAGAGAGAGAAAGAGAGAGAGAATGAGCTGACGCCGGCGGGACTAAAGTTTGTTCTACTTAAATAAGTAGCACGTCCTCCGAAAAGTCAGACTGTCGCAGCCTCCTAACAAAAATCTAGACCGAGGACACTATACCGGCCATGCTCGTTTTCGTCTAACCGAAAAAGTGGAATGTATACGAGCGAGTGCTTCCGCTTCGAGTCGTCGTTTCATTGTAAACCCCGCAAAAGATAAGGTGAGATTCAAGTACGCCGGACGAAACTTTTAATCCGAGATGTTTTTCTTTCGAGAGAAAAAAAAAAAAAAAAAAAAAAAAAAAAAAAAGAAAAAACGAAAAAAGAGGAAAGAAAAAAAGAAAACAAAAAAACAGGGAGAGAAGAAAAAAGAGGAGACAAAAAATTATAGAAACACGAAAAAAAAAAAGAGAGAAGAAAAAATGAAAGCGTGGAAGGGAAAAAAAAGCAGAAAAAAAGAAGAAGAAGAAGAAGAAGAAGAAGAAGAAAAAATCTCTCCTTTCAACGAGAATTTTCTTCATTTTCATACATATATGTATATATTTATACGCGTCAATGTGTGTGCACGTAAATGCATCTCTTTGTGAGATGTAATCCCAGTCATGACATTTTCAGAAGTGCAAAAATAATTACTGGACAGTCTATTCTTTTCCCTTTTTTTTCCTTCTTTGTTTTCTCTCTTTCTCTCTCTCTCTTCCCCTCTCCCTCCCTCTCTCTCTCTCTCTCTCTGTCTCACGTGCACTCATACACTCACACACACACAAACACATACTTTTATCCTTTTCCCTTGTTTTTTCTTCTTCTTCCGCTCTTTCTCTCTCTCTCTCTCTCTCTCTCTCTCTTTTCTTTTTACACCCCCTTTTTCCCCCTTGCAAATTATGAGGCAGGAAAATGAGAAACGCGAGATTAAAGTGAAGATGCACGCGTCACGTTGTCCTTTATTATTGCGGAAAGTTATTTCAAGGTTCGTCATACTTTGTGTGATTTCATGTGCCAAGTAACGTGTGGCGAGGTGTGAGTAGTTGGCAATGGGGAATTCGAATGGGGTTTAAAGGGGGGAAATGGAGTTGGGGATGAGGGAAGGATAAAGAGAGAAAGAGGAACGAGGGACTAAAACGATTCCCGGAACGAAGTTCCGCGGGAAAGTTTCGAGAGATCGGCGGAACACCTGCCAGCCACCACGGAGTTCATTTTGAAATAATCTCCCGTTTAACCCCGTCGAGTCGAATAACTCCAATGAGAATGATAGAATGCAAATCTAATCTTCTACCAGAGAATTCTTAGGACGATTCCTTTGAGTTTCATTGAATCTGCAATGTAGTTCTCTCGATTCAAATCGATCATTGTCGACGTGCCTCAATCTTGAAACTTATTCCAAAAGTTTAATCCTATCCTGTTTTCTCAATGAAATTCTTTCTTTTGATTCCTGTTTATTATCATTTTATAAGAGAAAATGAATATCTTTATAATATGTTAATTCAATGATTCAAAACAACTGTTAATAATACGAACGAACGAAAACGTACATGCAATTATTTTATTTATAAACAATTTATACAAAATATTATATATATTTTAAACTTTATTTAAATAAAATATTTATATAAAATATATATTTTATATATATATTTTTAAATATTATTATATATATATATTTTAAACAAAATATTATACAACATGTAATTATATTATTTATAAAACAAAACAAAAATATATATTTATCTGTCGATCAACGAAACGACTTTTACAAATTGCAAATTAATATTCACAAGATAATGAATTATTTTTATCAAAGGTTATAATTATATTTGTTATCTTAGACGTATATCGTAATAAATAAGCGATTTATTTGGTGTACGATTAATAAAGCTGTAGATTTAGAAATAACAAATATGTAATTCATTTTTTTTTTATATATATATATATATATATATATATATATATATATATATATATATATCAAAGATACAGATATTTAGTAAAGATAAGGAAGCTAATATCGTTTTAAGATGAAATTTAGAGATAAAAGAAATAATATGAACGTACGTGCAATTATTTTTATTCTCCTTAATCGAAGATAAGAAAACGAGTATAGTTCTATAAAGATGTTTAAAAATAACAAATATAAAAATTATTTTCTACGTTAAAAGATAAATAATTTTATTTAAATCAAATTTATTAGATACTCTAAAGAAATACGGAATTATTGTCTAAGAGAATTACTTTTTCTTATTAAATTATATTTCACAATTGTTATCTCATTTTTTATATTCAAGCGAATAATCCTTAATTAAATAAAATCTAATTATACTTTTTTTTCGAGTTTATTTTTTTCAATTAAAATAATCCCATAATGTCTCCGATTGTTAATTTCAATCGTGACGAATACAATATGTCGATCCCTCGACATACTAATCTAAAGTGATTTTTTATCCCTTATTCAATATTTATGACACAACGTATTCTCCACGAATTACTTATTTCAATGTGAGAAGAGATTAGGAGATTAAAGGAGGGTGGGAGGGAGGTAGGGGAGATAGGGTAAAGTATTTACTCGTTCTTTCTCTTTTCCCCTTTTTAAAATCGTCGTATCCCGTTGCGTTTGTCTATCGATTACGTCGTTTTCTTGGAAAAAGATATACGTTATTTCCATCGCAAGACTTTTGAAACTTTTATTTGCGCTTTCTAAAGACCAGAAACGCTTTGACTTTCGATCGGAGTTGCGACAGTTGAATATTCAAATAAAAATATCAATGAAAGAAGAACCGATCCGTTTATATCTAATTCAACGGGCTATGAAATAAAATTGAACGAAATTGAATTCGTACGAGGAATATTAATTAATTCGATTGATTGAAGAAATCCTTGAAAATATATTTTGAATTCATTCGAAGTTCGTCATTGGAATTGACGATGACATGTTAGAAATATTGGAATTTATCTGACGATGATGAAAATCCAGATGAGAAGTAGAGATATTTGATATAACGAAGGCATGCGTTGCCTTCGTGTGCAATTTTCACGAAGGAAGGATTATTTTACAGAGAGAGAGAAAGAGAAAGAGAGAGAGAGAGAGAGAGAGAGAGAGAGAGAGAGAGAGAGAAGCATTTTCACAAGCGTGAAATTACTCGGCTTAATTTCACGAACCTATCCACGAGATAACGTGTCATGTGGAAAAGAAAAAGAAAAAGAAAAAGAGAAAGAAGAAAAAAAAAAGAAAATAAAAGAAAAAAAAAAGAAAAATAAAAAAAGAAAGAACATAGAAAAAACATACGTCATATTGTTGAAACATGACGATTATTTTACTCCTATTTTCTTTCGATATACAAATCATTCCAAGATACGATTTTGCATTGACACAAAATGAAAAAACAACAAGATAGTCCATCGAGTTTTCCTTGGAAAATAGAAAATCAAATTTCTTTTTAGATTCCATCGGGGTGTAGAGGGTGGGAGGGAGGGAGGGAGGGAGGGTAAAAAAAAGGAGAAGAGAAAAAGAAAAAAAAAAAAAAATAACCCGATAAGGATAATCTCCGAAGTCAAAGTTTCAACCTGCCTTCTCTACTTTTCATTCTCCCTTTAACCCCTTCTCCATCTCTATCACTCCCATTTCTCCTGTATTCTAACAAAAGCACTTCAGTTCACGGTTCCGTACATACTTTGTTCGCCCAGCAAACCACGCGTTTTCTATGCAAATCATTTTTCCACGAGCCTTAACGCTTTCAAAGAAAACAGGTTGTAACACTTGGAGGGTTGACTTTCGCTCAGCTAAAGTCGTGAAATTCTTCAACGATTCGTTCCACGATAAGCAACACGCACGCACACACGTTGAATATTTGATTAGGTTTTTAACTAGTAACAGTTCATTGACCGTTCCGTCGAATGATACGGCCTATGATTTCCTTCGACGATTCAAATATGATTAATATGATATTTGCGTGAATGAGTTCTCATCCGAATGTATTCATCTGTATATTTCAATGTATGTACTAGCAAGATCGTAAAAGGAAAATTTAAGAGGTACACCATCGATAGTATAGATATATATCGATACAGGGATGACGTTTTGGCTGCGTTTCAGAACGCCTTAGGAATATAGAGAGACCGATAACGGACAACGACAGAACGGATCGATCGTTTCTCAGTTTAACCTACTTACTTAAACTTTCGTACGACGACGTTAGCGCTCTTCCGTTATGTATATATATATATATATATGTTTATATATGTATATGTATATATATGTGTATATATATATATATATATATGTATATGTATACGTATATGGATCACCCTGTTAAATTTTCTCGCGAGATCTATATATCTTCCCGAAAATCCCTGATTTATCATAATGTAATTGAAAATTATCTCGAAATTTATATATTTATTTCATTTAATTGTCTATCGAAATTCCTCGTCTTCTTTGAATCATAAATAACAAAGCGAATAACATCGAACGACGGCGTGATAACACACGATCAATTGATATCATTTATGATAATCACGGGAAATTATTCTATCTTATTCTATCCTCGTAAATAGTCGCGAACTCCATTATATTAGTATTATTAAAAGAAATTCTGGTGCAAAACTTTTTCTACGATTATACGATGAAAAGATTAATTCCCGTACGAATAAAACTACGGTATATAGTATATATATATATATATAATGAGTTATTATATGAGTCATTATATATATAATATTAAAGTATGTACGTATAAAAAATATTACATTATAATTAGACCTATATCTTATCGGTCTCTACGATCGCAGGACTTAAAAAATAGGGAATTAAAAAAATAAATAAAAAAGGAAAAAGTAAAACGTTCAATTTGTAAACCCAGCCATGTAGGACAATTTTCTTTGTCTTTTACATTTTCCTTTTTTTTTCTTTTTTATCACATTTTACTCTTAGTTATTACGAATTATCGAAAGGGTGAAAAAACAAGAAAAACAAGAAAAACAAGAAAAACAAGAAAAACAAGAAAGAAAAAGTTTCATCTATCTATATTTTCCATTATATTTCCTTCTATTCGACGATTCCTACTATTTAATCTTTGAACTTTGTGATAACTTCTATCCTCTCTCTATCTCTCTCTCTCTCTCTCTCATTCTCTTTCTCACTCTCTTTTTCTCTCACTCTCTCTCTCTCTCTCTCTTTCTCTTACGTGCGATATCCGACGTGAGAGGCACGATATCGTCTGATGGCTCGCCACCAACGTCACCGCGAGTGGTACCAACTCTCGATGGCGATGGCACGACCGTTTAATTTGTCCGTTTCGAAGTTTCGTGGTCCCGCGAACATGGCGAGTCGAACAATTCGCGCCTCGCGTCGAATGAAATTGCAAAAGTTATTCGTTTTCGTTGGACAAAGATAGAAGAGTGGGAGAAAGGTTTGGCGTTGATAGTGGTGTGTAAAATTGTGCTGGTTACACGCGAAACGTTCCACCCTCTGTACGATACTTTTTACACCACCGTTGCTGCTTTCTACCATTACCAATACCACCACGATCTCTCCCGACCATTCCTCCTACTGTATCTACCATTGAATTTAATTTCAACTTGTTTGTTCGTATCCTTTGAAATTTTTTACAATGTACTAAGGCAGATTTTTAAAAGAGATTTTACGATTTAATAGAACGTACAATGACGCTGGTGTATGGTTAATGGGGAATAGGTGGATTGCGTTTGGATGAATGTTGAGTGGTAGAGCGAAGTTAGAAAGATTTTTTTCGTTTCTTCGTGTTAATTTTTTTTTCTTTTTGGTTTTTTAATTTCTTTTCTATCTCTTTCTTTTCCATCCCTCTCTCTCTCTCTCTCTCTCTCTCTCTCTCTCTCTCTTTCAATTTATTTTCTTTTTTTTTTTTTCTTCTTTTCCACGCGTACCGCTTGATCGGATAGACTTATGAATAATGCAAGAGCCGAAGTTGCATCGTTGTACGCGTATACGTGCATAGAGCTCGATCGCGAACGAGCACATACAACGTTTGTAATTCCATTAACTATGCCGTTTTATCGCCCAATACCGTGGCTTCGATCGAATAACTTTCCGTTTATATATAACGCGCGGCTTGCGTGTTGTTTTGGAGGATATTGAATTATTCACTTGGATGGACCAACAACGTAAAATTATCTAGACTCTGACTATACGATTGGTTAGTTTCCCTACGTTAGATACACTCTCTCTTTCTCTCTCTCTCTCTCTCTCTCTTTCTCTCTTTCTCTTTCTCTCTCTCTCTAGCGCGCAAACTCTTTACATAAGTCTCTACATATAACTTCATCGTCTAAGTTCGAAGACGCTTTCCCTTTAATGAAGAACGATGAAGTTGAACATGAAGTTGCTTGCCCTGTTCATATCTAAGACGCTATTCGAGCTCTCTCTCTCTCTCTCTCTCTCTCTCTCTCTCTCTCTCTCTCTCTCTCTTCCTCTTTCTCTATCTATCTTCAATATTATTTATTCACTTCTATTCAATTATTATTTATATGATTTTATTAACAATTATCAAGCACCGTTTAATACAATCGTTATACTACACGACACAATTAAGATATATATATATATATATATATATATATATATATATATATGTGTGTGTATGTATGTATGTATGTATGTATGTATATAATTTAATGAAATTCTATCGACGACGACGAGAAAATTTATGTGATTTCTACGAGGAAATACATTCAATTGCGATAATTAGCCGGACGATCATATGCATAATGAAATAATAAAGCGTTATTCCTAGTAAGGATATAATTACGTTACTCGTAAATATATTATTATATTATACTATATTTATTATTTTATTTTTATTTTTATATATTTCTATCTTTCTTTCTTTCTTTATTTTTTATTCATTTGAATTCTTAATTTTGTCTTATTATTCGTTCGTATCTATTTCGAGAAAGTAGAATTTATTATTTATCATTGAAGAGGAAAATTCGTTCGATCGTACAAATATATATATATATATATATATTTTCGAACAAAGACATTCTCTAATCAAAGTAATCAAAATCACGATAGACGAATTAGACGTATTAGACGATGGATTAATTATATCGAAGGTGAAAATCTAAATGAACGATGGATGATGCATTTACCTTCGGTACACATGAAGAGTATGGCAGCGATGGAGAGCCTGGCTTGCCATCTCAGAGCCATTTCCAAGAGAATTTTCTGTTGAAACGTTTACCACTTATGTTTATTTATTAAAACGATTCACATTATTCTCTTCGTTTCTTCTCCCATTATTTCAAGTTCGTATTATTAATTCGTTGATCCTATTTTTGTTTTTTTATTTTTTTACGCGGCGGCACTTAACACGAGAAGAAAAAAAGAAAAGGAAAAAGGAAAAGAAAAGAAAAGAGAAGCAGCAAAAAGAAAAAAGAAAAAAAAAGAACAAGAACGAAAAGAAAACAGAAAGAAAAAAAAAAGAAAGAAAGAAATCAATCGAATTCGAAGAAACGAATCAATCAATCAATCAAAGAATCGATCGATCGATCGATCGATCGATCGATTGATCGATTGATCCAATTGATTTCGAACTATTTCGAAAGAACTTTCGATTCGTCGTTTCACCCTCGAAGAAAAAGAAAAAAAAAAAAAAAAGAAAAATATTTTCTACCCCACGAAAAATCACGCGACAACGTTAGTAAACCAATCCACACCCAAAATGTGCGAGGTTCCCGAATATACGATAACGAATCTGCGCGCACACAATCTATCGATGAGTAACAACTTTCTAAGGACGATCCTTCTAATATCGTGTATATTATACTTTCTTGAGAGGTTGTACTTTATCAAAGTACTCGCTTTATGAGAAAAGTTTCGATAGCAATACCAAAAATGACTTCTCCCTTTTCGATCGAATCGTTCAACTTGAAGTCACTCAAGTCACTACAAGTTTTATTCTTCAAACTTGTCCCTTCACTTTACAATCACAAAATCCTTTTTACTTTTTCTTTATTTCCGATACGTTTAACACCATTCAAAAGTAATGAACGAATCATTTCAACGACGCACCAAAAATATACGATCTCTCCTCTTTGATCTTCATTCCAAAGTTGAATTTAGTTTTCTTTCACTGAATCCAATCTACGAAATAAAATCTTATCTCTCGAAGATCACCAGTCAAACACGATATCAAAAGTTATTTTAATAACACGACCCGCACAGATCACATAGCAATAATATTTTTTTGATATATTATCTCTTTCTCTCTCTGTCTCTCTCTCTCTATCTCTTTCCCTATTACTATGCGTGTGTACAGTTCATATACATATATATAGGTATAGACCTACATTTAAATTAGTATCGAAAGCACAGCATTTCATGATTAAATGGTATATATACATGCATGCATATATATATATATACATACACACATATGTATGTATATATATATATATATATATATATATATATATATATATATGTATCAATAAATAAAATTCATTCGACGGATAGAAAAGTTAAGCTCACTAAACACACACGATAGGAGAAACATTCGATATGGGCCCTTTGATATGGTCCCACTTGAAAGGTGGGGGAGGGAGGTTAGGTGGGAGGGACAGTTTATCGTGATCCCAATTAATCACATTTATCGATTGTATCCCCGTTATAAGGGTTTCGATTAATTTTTATCATGAAATTAATCGAAAATTCGTTGAGTTTATCCTCTCGTACGATTTCCCTTGCCGGTTCTTCGCGAACGCGACATCGTTGATGTACATATAGAACACAATCCGGCACGCAGGCACGTCTTCGTTCGTTGGCAGATTTACCCTGACTGGGGAGATTCTCGGCCGTGGGAGCATGCGCGTTTCCGATCCACCCCCTGTCACGGTGCTCTGGCGCGCACAGCTTTCCGCCACCGTCCACGGCACGTACGCGGAGGGTGGAAGGGCGGTTGAACGAGAAAGGTGGCGGTGGGGAGGGGAGAGGGTGGGAAGGGAGGAAAAGCTAAGGGACGACGATGTGCGAGAAGGAGGACGGTTTACACGCTTGCGTTCGCTCGCGCACGTTCTCCTTTACGATAATGTATGTGTTGTGCGTGTATATGTATCTCTCTCTCTCTCTCTCTCTATCTATCTATCTATCTATCTATCTATGTATCTATCTTTCTCTCTGTGTCTTCGAAACGTCTACTAACACGTATATATGTTTCTCTATATCTATCTCTATCTCTATCTCTATCTTCTTATCTTTCTATCTCTCTTTCTATGACGTTTCTCCAAAACCTTTCGAAAGGTTCTACAGTAACAGGCTGTACTAGGAGAACCTAATAGACCTATGAAGATCTACGATAGTTTTTGATCATGCCGATCCGCTTAAAGATTTATCCCCTTCATCCTCCCCTTCTTCTTATTTGTATTTTTATTCTTTTGTACTTTTATTCTACATTTCTAGGTTTGAAGATATTGAGAAACATCGGAAATTATATCGTAATATATATATATATATATATATACTCTTGATGGTTGTTGATATAAACTGGATTACGATGGATCAAAGGAGAGTTAGGAGCATTAGGATCGTTAAGACGGATATATTCATGTATTTGTATGTATATACATGTGTATTTATGTATCCAAGTATATATACATATATATATATATATATATATATGTATGTCGAGGACATAAGATGTCTATGGTCTTACCAGGTTTATATATAAAGGACTATAACATATAAAGGATGATCCTACTTTAATAGATCCTTATTACTATTGGATGTTGAAATTGTTCACAGGAAAAAGAAAGAAAGAAAAAAAAAAAAGAAAGAAAAAAGAGAAAAAAAAAAAAGCATTTAAATACTTCCCTGTCGATTATCTTTTCCTTTTTTTTATGATTTCGATCGATTCATTTTTTTTTTCTTTTTTTCATTGAAATTGAAATTAAGATCGATGGAATATAATGCAACGATTATTCGAGATATATTATTTAGGACTTAATTAGAAATTTCCTTAATTCGATTGAGATGATTCTCGATTTAAGTGTATCACTTAATACTGATTGTTTTTTAATTCGTTAATTCGATCGATTAATATCCTTGAAGATGCCGTACCAACGTACGAATATCACCGTAAGGTATAAATCATAATGGAGCTTTCACGCTGACAGAATCGATCGTTCTCTCGTAATAGGCACGATCACCGACTCGAATCCCTCGACGCTTTCAATGCGTTTTCACGCGATCCCTTCGATGCCAGGGAGTACGACCGACGGCTTTCGGTCAATACGTGAGACGACAAAGCATCGAAACGATATTATATATGATATTATACGTGAATCCCTGTGTAACGTCGACACACGTCTCTCGCTTATCCGGTCAACTTTCATTGTATCAAAGTAGCCTAAAACCTATATAAAGTAATATACATTTTATTCGTTATAATACTATACCTATATAATGATTCCAATTAATTTCTTGTTTTTTTTTTTTTTTTTTTTTTTTTTTTGTTTATTTACTTATTTTTTTCTTTTTTTCTATTTTTTTTTTTAATTAACAATAATACAATTTATAATCGTAACGATTTCGATTGAGATTTTGCAAGTAACGCGATTGTTAACACAGCGATAATCATTTTAAAATGACTATACCAAAATGTATAATAATATTGAAATTAGAATCATCATAGTGACGATAGGAATTTCTGTTCATGTTATTATTGTTACACTGGTACTAATCAACATTGGCAAATAATAATAACATAATCATTATGATTTGATATCAATGATCATTCTAAAATTTCTACATTCAAATGTATGTTAATATTGATATTAGAATCATTATAACGACTATTAGGATTTCTATTAGTGTTATCAAATAAATATCAAATAAATATATATATATATTGATTTCAACTAAAAGTTGGCGATAACAGTAATATAATTATTATGATTTTATAGGATTGATAATTATAACATTTTTACTTTGTTGAAATATATTAATAACATTGATATATCAATATCGTTGTAGCGTTAATTAGGATCTTCACGTTAAAGCACATTAGAATTGCATTCCATTAATACTCGTTGCATAGTTCTAATACAATGTCTTTAAGTTTCTCCATAATTCAACTCGTTACCTATGTAACTGTAAATAGGAATGCGAAGAGTACGATAAGCGTGGTAAACATAAGATTTATCATAGAGTTTTCCATTTAACTACATTTCACTAATTCTCGAATATTGTAATATCCTGTAATAGGGTAAATGCCTTTCTAAAGAAAAACTATCCTTAATCGTCTTACCGATCTATTGTTACAGACGGACATATGGACTGGGAACCATCTGCTAATTTCAGAGGTTTGCGCTTGGAATACTTCCGTAGGACGATTATACCCTTCGAAAAGTAGCCTAGTATACGAAGACGCGTGAAATCATACCTTCTAGAACTTTAACCATGTCAGATAAGCTATAAGATAGTAGCGTGCACGTAAAATGCATTCGGACCAACGTAAAGCATTCTAATTGCAAGTGTAACGTCAAGTATATCGTATAACCATCTGCTATGCCATTTATCCATGTATTATCTAAACTAAAAGGATGGAAAAAGGGTGGAAAAAATTCTTAAACTTTTTCTTCTAACACTTTTTACAATGACTATTTTTTCTTTTTATTTTTTTTTTATTTTCTTTCCCCCCCCCCTCTCTCTCTCCCTTTTTTTTCGTTTAACCTCAAACTATATTTTATCAGTTTCGTTCGTAATATTTATCATAAATGTGTAATTAAATGTAATTTCTATATGTCTGAGTTAAACGAGGAAAAAAAGAAAAAAAAAAAGAAAAAAAAAAAAAAAAAGAAAGGAAAAGATTAACTTTCGACTAGAAATAATGGAACATAATATTTGTCTTATCAGTTTCTCTATCAATATTTCCTATTACCGTTGCTATCCATTATACTTGTTTCCTAACAATAATGATATACCTATCAACTATACGATGCGAATGAAAGCATACAAAATGATCAAATGAGAATTGTTAAATTGGTCGGTCAACTAAAACGTAATTTTCTATATGGTACACTCTATCTAGTTGTGAATATCGGCACAGTCATGTTCACTCGAATTTCCGCAATCCGATTTATTGCTCGAACGATCCTTCTACTTTCAACATACGTACATATGCGTCCACATACATATATATATATATATATATATATATATATATATATATACATATATACGTACGAACGACCAGATGATTGTCCAAAGCATAGATAGATATGTGGCTTCTCCGCAAATCAGCAAACTTCTGGGAAGCTAGTTCCGCTTCCAACCAAATCTAAAATGCGATCGTAATTGTACTGGTTTGACGATCGTGTTATATCGTCTAACAAGAGCAGATATTATTTTAAAAGTTCCCTAGAAAATTTAAAGGGAAAAATCAATACCAAAAGCATATACCTAGTATATCGAGTATACATCAATGTCACTTTATATCAAACAAAAATAATTAATTAATTAATTAATTAATTAATTAATAATAATAAATGAACAACAAAAATAATTCTAAAATCGATCATTTTTTTTTTTTTTTTATGAGATAAAACTAATTAATAATTTGACAAATTCCCGGATGTTTCTCTTTCATTTATTTTTCATTTTAATATATACATATCTCTTTGATAAAAGTATATTTAAAGCGTATGTTAAAATGAAGAAAAATGATGTGAATTTTTCAAATTACTTTAATAGTACTTAATTAATAAAAATGATTATGAAATTAAACTTAATATATATCTGTAGAAACATATATGTAATAGAAATTATGATACTTTTTTTACATAGAAATATATTTATAATTGATTTCAAATGAGTTATAGGTAATCAATAGAAATAGATAGGTAGAGATAGATAGATAGATAGATAGATAAATAGATAGAGAGAGGGTAAATTGCTATTCCATAAATTATAATTTTGTAGTATCCTACTTGGACGATGATAATCTAACAACACGGTTATCTAGGCTTAATCCTGAGTTAACTATGTTCGGTCGTAGCTTCGTCGTCGTCATCGTCGTCGTTGTCGTCGTCGTCGTCGTCGTCGTCGTTGGACTAGCCGCTTTCACTAACGATAGTAAAGCCGTCGAACGAGCCCGTTTTGTAGTCACCCTATACCTAGGAGTAACTAACTGAAAATTAACGTTCTACATGAAACCTTTAAAATCAGGGAGAATTTATGTTCGCGTTAAGGGAACCTGCTTTGATCTCTCCTACCTCTTTCATTTTAAATTAAATTACGAGAAGAGAGAAAGATTTACAAACGTAATAGTATATTATATTATATTACATTTGTCTCTTTCTTTCTTTTATATATATATATATTGTTGGTACATATGTAATTCGAACACTATGGGGAAGCAATAATTCTTTCGGGAAATTCTATTTTCCATCCGTCCCATAACTCCGTTATGAAACGTATCGACGAATTTCAAGGCTACTAGTGTTCGATAGTTTCATTTTTTTCTCTCTCTTTTTTTGTCTCTCTCTCTCTCTCTCTCTCTTTGTCTTTCTATCTCTCTTTCCCCCTCTTTCTCTCTCTCTCTCTTTTTCTCTTTTTTTTTTTTTCCATCCAGAGTGATCGTCCGATCGTAATAAATCAGAGGTAAATCGTTATGGATATTCCGATAAATGAGTGAAGTATTGATGTCGGAGAATAACGTTGCGAATTGAGCGATATTCCAAATGAAAAATATCGGATATAGCCACGGAAAATATTAGAAACAAATGTGATTATCGCGATTACGATTGCTATTCATTTTCAAATCATCGGTTATACGAATGTCGGATAAACTAAATAAGTGAGATTAATTTAATGTGAAAAAGAACAATACGGGAAACGTTAACTATGTTATAATGGTTGATACGTTTGTGTGAGTTCGCTAAAGGTGCGAACAAATTCTCGTCCCGAGTGCCGGTTATTATTTCTCTGGGAAAAGCTACGACGTCGAGCGTTAAGGTCGCGAAACAGTGAAAGAAGAGAAGGTGAGAAGAAAAATAAGAGAAAAAGAGAAAGAGAAAGAGAGACACACATACACATACACACACACACACACACATGAAATTCCCTATCTGACGTAATACGCATACGTGTAAATAATAACAATGCTATAAAAGGAAGTTGCGTATATAACTGGAAGAATAAAAAATACTACAATGAAGACGTAAAAGTATGTTCTTTTATCGCAAAATAACGATCTCTAAGAACGCGTACAAATATATCTATCTAGAGTACTTGCACTTTTCTTTCTCTCTCTTTCTCTCCCTCTCTCTCTCTCTCTCTTTCTCTCTTTCTCTTTCTTTCTTTCTTTCTTTCTTTTTTTTTGTGTCAAAGGCATAACGTTAAAACGGCTACTGTCGTTTCATTGACACTTTCCTCAACTTCTACTTTTAGTTTTATTTTATTTTACGTTTGAGTAGAAAAACGGGAAATCGAAAAAGTTCGTGCAAATTCTAAAGATTCGATTATCAGAATATTTAATGTAAAATTAATTTCCCTTCGCAAATATTTCTATATTTCTATATTTTCTCTTTGATAAATATTTCTATACTTTTTCTTTACTTCTCATAGGTGTATCGAATTAAGATTTTGTTGAAAATGGAAGGAAAAAAAAAAAGAAAACAAAAGAAAAAAGAGAATAAAAATAAAAATAATTCAATCAAAGAAATTCAATGCCCTCTTTTTTCTTCCCTAACTTTCTCTTTTGTTTCCCGATGACACTATAACTCTATTTCATTTATTATCTTTCATTGACTTTTAATAATTATAAATAATTATTTCGACGAATATGAAAATAATGTTATCTCATTGTCATAAAAATTGATGAAAAAGTAAATTATCGCTTGAGATTCGATTGCGAGTAATAGTTATCGATAAATCGTACAGAGCCACATCATCGTTCTTTTGAATTTCCTGACAAGCTTTTTTCGATAAGCGAACACGTACGATGAATAAAATGGAAGTATCGAAAATTTCCCACGGCCGACAGATTTTCACGACTCCATTAAAGATTACAATGCCGTTAATAAACGCTTTCGATTGAAGTAATTTCTGCTTTCGAGCGGATTTCGTTCGGTGCCGAACTTTTCGATGAATGGCATCGAATGCCAAGAGTCGATATATTTTTGACCTGTGTCTCGTTTAAAATACTATCATCCTATGTTCAACGATGAATCATGAAAATATTTCAACATCTCTTCGAGATCAAATAACTTCATATTTCTTTTTCCTTTTACCTTTTTCTTCTTTCAAACACAGCAAAGTGTTCTGAATTTTTTATAGCAAGATATGAAGAAGTAAGTACGGTTGTATAGAACTACAAGGAAAAAAAAAAGAAAAAAGAAAAAAGAAGAAAAAATAAAAAGAGAGCAAAAAAGAACATCATTTCCCGCTGCAGCAGTGATACGATATATAAATTGAACCATTTTCTTATTTTTTTTTTTTTTTTTTTAAATTAAATTCTTCATCAAAAAATTTTATAATAAAAAATTAATTCTGTACATATATATATATATATATATATATATATATATATATATATATATATATGTATGTATGTATGTATCATAAAAATCGATCGATCCAATCAATTGAATTTCATACATGTCTATATCAAAATTTAGAACGAACTCTTTGGCAAGTTTTACGAAAGACATAATACGATTTTTTTAAAAGAAAAAGAAAAAAAAAAAAAAGAAAGATAGACATTCGAATATATTTCTCGAGTAATATTATCTACCTGCGTATTCAATTTTATTAGAAAATCGAGCTGAACCTATCTCTCAGCTTGGAGTTGATTTTAAAAAATGAAGAAGAAGAAAAAGAAGAAGAAGAAGAAGAAGAAGAAGAAGAAAAGAAAATATCGTTTCGATTCGGTGTCGATATCACGTTTCTATTTTATCGTAAAAAAAAATCTTTCCCTCCTTCCTTCCTTCCTTCGTTACTTATCGTAGTACGAATCTTCGAGTACGAGAGAGACTTACAGCATCTCGTATTCGGTTGTTCTAAATTGCAAGAGCAGCAGAAGAACTTTTCAGCTTTAACTTTGAACCACTTGGTGTCGGTCATAAATGAAAATTGGAAAGTCTCGTATATGAGTCTTAACGATCAGACTAACATTGCCAAGACAATGGAAAATCGAGTAACTACTTTCTATCCGTTTGTTCTATCTAAACTATCGATCTATCTACCTATCTACCTATCTATCTACCAATGTACCTAATCCATCTATTTATCTATCTATCTATCCATGTACCTAATCTATCTATCTATCCGTCCTGTCTATATATCTATCTTAAATAATCTATCTATCTTATTTCTTTATTTCGTTTACTTTTTTATTTTCATTCATAAACGATCTAAAACATTTAAACGAATTAAAATAAAAAAGGGCACATTTTAGAAATGATTTCCGCTTGTGTGTCTTTTTTCCTTTTTTTTTTTTCTTTTTTTATATATATATATATATATATATATATATATATATATATATTCTTTATAATACGCGTTCGACCGACGTTCCCAAGATTATTTGATATATTCTTCCTCTTTTTCTTTTTTTTTTCCCCTATTCTTTTTTCTCTTTCTTTTTTTTCTTCTGTTTTTTTCTTCTGTTTTTTTCTTTCCTTTTTTTTTTTTTTTTTTTTTCTTTTTATAATTACTCCAACGATTTGATAAATCTGCAAAGAATTTCAAATACATTTTATTGATAGAATTATTAATCGTTCCTCCTACTGTGGCTTTAACTTTAACATATACGTATGTAACTATAGATAGAAACGAAGGAATGAGGGAAAACACGATGGGCGGTAAACTAGACGATGTACCCTGTCGAGAAACCCTCCAAAATGGCAAGAAACGAAACCCGAAACACACCTACTCTCTCCACCCTATTCCTCCCCCCAATGTCGAAACTTTCGCATTGTCCTTTAACCTGTTCTCTCTCGAAGATTGTTTATCACTCCCATTATATTTTCCCCATTTCCACAGGCCATTGTTACGATTTGAAATTAACGCAAGCTTCGTTGGCATAAGGATTTATTTCTGACGGGGGGAAAAAAAAAAAAAAAAAAAAAAAAAAAAATAGAAGAAAAAAGAAAATAAACAATAACAAAAAAAGAAAAAAAAAAAAACAAAAACAAAAAAAGAAAAGAAAGAAACGAAGCTCCATTTCAATTCCCTATAAATAATCATACGTTTGATTTGATTTTTAATTTTGTTTCTTGCGTTAATTAAATCAAATATTTTTCAAGCTTATCTTCATTCCCTCGTTTCCATTTTAAACATACGTTTACTTTCCAAATTTTTTTTCAATTTGACACGAAAGCTCATAATTATGTCTTTCTTCTTTTTTTCTCTCTATCTATTTATCTCTCTCTCTCTCTCTCTCTCTCTCTCTCTCTCTCTTTCTCACTC
The DNA here is from genome assembly GCF_912470025.1 of Vespa velutina. NCBI lineage: Eukaryota > Metazoa > Arthropoda > Insecta > Hymenoptera > Vespidae > Vespa > Vespa velutina. Next base: position 1,750,269 of record NC_062210.1, read on the forward strand.
TCTCTCTCTTTGCTTCCTTTTACCATTTATCGGCGATCAGGGACCTTCAAGAGAGAAAAAAGTATTTGCGATTCAAAGGCATGCTTTCAGATTCCTTGCTACTGACAAGTCACAGAGCTTTCTTGTATGGCACGATAAGAGCTATATAGGATCGATCAAAATAAGGGAATGGAAAGTGTCAAGTCTTTTTTCTTATTCCTTTTTTTTTCTCCCTTTTTTTTTTTTCTTTCTTTTTTACAATAACATATAACTTCTGACAAATGAAATGTCCTTTTACGTACATGCGTAATATCAAAATCGTAAAAAGGAAATCACATTGAAAGGTAGAAACGAATGAAACGAATAGAAAAATAATAATATATATATATACATATATATGTATCGAATTGAATACAGTATTAAAAAAATCGATTGAATATACTTAATTATATAAAGTGTTACGAGCGATTAACCATATTCAAGAATTTCTCATATGTCCACTTCGTAACTCGTGATAATATCATTTACGTTAGAAAATTATAGAACGAGACAGGTGGGAATGTTTGAGGTTCGTTCGTTAACCATTATTTCTCTAACATTGACTAAACCATGGAAAATTATTTATTCATTAATGACAAATATTGTCAAGCGGTAATTAATTTCAACGTTGCAACTTTATAACCGTTTAAATGAAAATTTAATATCTAATCTAAATGAGAATTTCATTTGTAAATCGGTATTAACGAAGAAGAATCCAAAACGTACACACACATATATATATATATATATATATATATATATATATATAGTATTACTACCAATTAGTATCGGGTCATGACGATGGTGGTTGATGCATAGACGAGAAAATGATCGAATCAGAATACGTGCATCGATGTTGAAACGTCGAAAATGCAATTACACTCGCCAACGGTAATTAGCGTGCAGGATGGCAAAGTATGGATCACTGTTACGGTGTTATACCGTGTTAATTGTAGGAAAGCCACGTGGAGATACGTTAATTAGTTGGACATGAGTCGGTATACATTTGAATAACGTTCTACTAAGAGTTATCTTAATAATATCAGATATTACATGGCAAATAAATCTCATTTTCTACTCTCACAATATAATATTGTTTAGATTATTCTAATTAATTCATATATGTCTTCGAATCTCAATAGCATATATATTTTGGAGATTTAAATAAATCTTCTATTTATTATGTTCGATTTATTAAATTAAATTTATTTACATTGTCTTAATTAATTAATTAATTGATCTCTTTGAATTCATATAATAATCGTTGCAAATTTATATATATATATAACTATATATACATTGTATATTATTTTGTTTGAAAAGTATCAACGAAAGAGAGAAGCAACAAAATACATAAAAAAATTATGTATATATATATATATATATATATATATATATATATACGTATTTTTTTTTTTACGATTTCGAAGATAGAGAAAAGATAAAACGTATCGTAAAATAAATAAATAAATAGATAAATAAATTGATAAATGAATAAATAAATAAATAAATAAATAAATAAATAAATAAATAAATAGAAGATTATTTGAAAGTCGGTAAGGTCAAGATATGAAGAAAGAAGTTTTTCTTGATCGAATGAAATATGTAACTTCTCTTATTTCTTGTAGAGTCTCGGGAGTTCGCCTAAAGAATTCCTTCCCTTTTCTTCCTTTTCTCTCTCTCTCTCTCTCTCTCTCTCTCTCTCTCTCTTGTAACATTTTCTACGTCCTGCGCTGTATTTTCCATAACTACGTCCCGTCGAGCTTGTAGAGACGGCAAAAATGCAAAGTCGAGTCACGTTCTCTCCAGACATAACCAGAAACGTTAAAAACGTTGCTCATAGTTTCGGATGTTTCGTGCGAAGTCAGTTCAAAAGACAATTTTGAAACTCGAAGGATTCCGACGCTTATATCCTTTTTCTCTTAACGAAAAGTTCTCTTTAATTTTTCTATTAAAACAATATATTTCTATATCTATTAAAAATATCTATACTATTATATTATTAAATCAATATCTCTGTGCTATTAAATTAATAATGCAATCATTAACGTAATACTTTAATAATGTAATTCTTTCAATTAATATTAATCATATCCCGTCATTCTTATAAGAAGTTTTTGAATTATTTTCTTTCATTAAAATAATTCGTCCTTGAAAATTAAAAACTCATCGAGCGAACGAAACTTTTCGGTAGATCCAATATAAAAGGAACCTTAATCCCTTATACTAATTTATTTTATCGTAAAACGTCAACGAAGAAAAAAAATACAAATCATAAATTATACCGATACATTAATATTAACAACATGTAATACTTATGGAAATTTTTATATTCGTTTCCATTAAAAATGACTACTACTACTTGAAAACTGGATCGAACGAATGAAACTTTTCTATAGATAACATATTTAACACAGCATTCTTATAATTTATTTTTCATAAATTAAAAATTGACTCGAGAGAGAAACAAATCGCAAATTGGATTGATCCATCAATAATATCAACTTTTTTTTATCTTGATAAAAAAGTTTTCAAATTATTTCTCTTTCAAAATTATTGGTCCTTGACAATTTAAAAAATTGTCCAAGGCAAACAAAACTTTTCGATGAATCTATTACTACTACCTTTAAATATATTTCATCATAAAAATTGACAAGAAAAAGATTGAAAAGAGAGAAGGAGAAAGAGAAAGAGAGAAAAAGAGAAAAAGAGAGATAAAATAAAAATTAGATTAATAACGCAATCCATTTTTTCTTCCATCAAAGTACTTTTTACAATTCGAAAAATAATAGAAACATTGTTGAAACTCAGTTGAATATTCTCTACCATAAGCATAGTTCTTGTGGCACGAGATAGATAGAGATAGAGACATAAAAAGAGAGAGAAAGACACACAGAGAGAGAAAGAGAGAGAATGAGAGCAAGAGAGAGGCAGAGAGATAGAGAAAAAGAGAAAGAGAAAGAGAAAGAGAGAGAGAGAGAGAGAGATTCATACGAAGGTAGGTTGAATGCACACGCGTACACGACTAGCCTTGCTTGTAATTCGTACAATAGAACGGTAAACCGCACACAACGTGTTTACATGGTGGTAACGTGACAAAGGCAGCTAGCCGCACTTTCGACATACAGAGGCACTCTGCCGAGCAAATTGAAGCTCGGCCATCCTCTTTCTCGAGCAAATAAATAAGGCTCCCCGTTATGGCTGTTTCTAGCTGAGAAAGAGAGAGAGAGAGAGAGAGAAAGAGAGGGTGTGCTCATTTTTCTTGTTAATGAAGGAACCAAGATCGCGAGATACTTTCCTTCTTTTTTATATTGAAACGTCGTCACCCTCGTTCACAGGGCTTTATTAAAATCTTCAAGTATTTTACAAGAACACGAACTTTAACATTTCATTCGTTTCTTTTCTTTTCTTTTCTTTTTTTTATTTGATCCATTTTCTTTTTTTTTTTTTTCGTATTTTAAAATATGATATAATTTAACACACACACACACACACACACACACATATATATATATGTATATGGATATCACGTGTTTTTAATCATTCACTTGTCGATGTTTACTTCCTCTAGAATTTAATCATGGAGTCAAGGAAATTCGCTGCTATATATATATATATATATATACATATTAAAATTATTTCTCCGAAGAGAATAGTCGACCTTCTTTTCTCATGACGTAAAGAGAAAGAGAAAGAAAGAGAGAGAGAGAGAGAGAGAGAATGTTTGAGTAAATCGAGAGATCGAGAGATGGTACTCCAACGACGCGCTGTTTAACTAGTCTACACTTACGGCCAATTTCACTGGGCATCGACGATCGATTCGATTCGAAGCTTGCCAATACGAGAATTAAACCTTGGCCACTCGAACTCGATGCAAACCAGTATGAACTCCCTGTCTCACTATCTCTCCCTCTCTCTCTCTCTCTCTCTTTCTTTCTCTCTCTCTCTTTCTCTCTCTCACTCTCTTTTCTTCTCTCATTCGCATCCCTCGTCAAGGGAGAAAGAGAAATAGATAGATAGATAGATAGATAGATGGAGAGAGAGAGAAAGAGAGAGAAAGAGACAGAGAGGGAGAACGAAACGAGACTTGCAAGCTCTGCATTGGATCGCGAGACTCAATCGTGATTCGTCCTACGGCGGTAAGCACAATCTGTGTCAGCAAAATCGAATCGCTTTAAGGCGCTTTTCTCTTCGATAATAACCCAAGTACAAACTGTTCTCAGTTACATACATATATACATACATACATACATACATAAATACATAAATACATAAATACATAGATACATAGATATACGTAGAAATGATGTACTCCTATTCTAGCTAATTCGTTTTGTCTAATCTATACATTTACGTAAGCAATACTATTACTCCGCTTTGTTTTTAATTTAAAAATCAATAAAAAATTATATAGTACGAAGTATGTTATTATAACGATATAAAAAGTAATCTGTGCTAATACCTAATATAATTGTTTGAATGAACGAGTATTAGGATTAAAGAAGATATTTCGAAAATACTTGAAATGAAGAAAAATATAGTTAAGTTATTCTCTGTCTCTCTCTCTCTCTTTCTGTCTCTCTCTCTCTCTCTCTCTCTCTCTCTCTCTATCTATCTGTCTATCTGTCTATCTATCTATCTTTTTCTTCATCTTTTTCTTTCTTTTTGTTTTTGTTTTTTCTTTATCGTAACTACGTCGAAAACAGTATCGGCCCATGACGCGTTTTGGCGATGCGCCAAACGAAGATCGCGATTCGTCGACGCGAAGGGCGGCAAACGAGGATAGAAATGGCGCAGAAGCATTCTCTCTGCGAACAGTTTCGTAGAAATATAGAAACAGCGTGGTTGTTTTCTCCCTTTTTTTTTTCCTCCCCTTCCTTCCCACTTTCTCTCTCTCTCTCTCTCTCTCTCTCTCTCTTGCTCACTCACCCTCTCCCCCCCTCTCTCTCTCTTTCTTTCTTTCTTTCTTTCTCTCTCTCTCTCTCTCTCTCTCTCTCTTTCTATATTAGGATAAAATAAAAGAAAGGGGCTCAGGGAGTTCGAGAAAATAGGAAGTTGCTATGGAAGCGCGTAAACATATAAATCTCGTTGACCGAGCGAGCCCAGCTTAGTTGCAGTTGGAAGTTAACGCTCGTTTTTTTTCTATCTTTGTTTTTCTCTCCTCTCTCTCTCTCTCTCTCTCTCTCTCTCTCTCTATCTCATTCTCTCGTTCTCTCTATCTCTATGTTTTTTTTTTTATTTCTTTTTACTCTTTCCTACCCTCCTCTTTTTTGTTTACCTTCACTGCGTGTTCCATTGCGAAATGCTTGACAGTATACGCCATCTTGAAGGATCTCGTTTCAACTGAATGATTGCAGTCCGTGAAAGCTATCACATGAAGCAAATAAAAAGAATAAATGTTTTTATGTATAATAAAAAAGGACTTTTATTATTATTATTATTATTATTATTATTATTATTATTATTATTATTATTATTTAAAATGTATAATCGAAGGCTCTCGGATATTTATTATTTTCGATATCCCGCACATTGATTTTATTCGTAAGAACAAAAAGGAGCATTCGAATTTAAAACGATCATGTATAGACATACAATTGGAATACAGATAACATAATTACGATAATCCAACGCATCCGTCCGAAATTCGTAATATCTCTTAACAATTCGGCTCGTAACAAATTCTATGCTCGATGTGAAGCGAAATGAACCGACTGAAATCGGATTATGAATATCGTCGAGAGGGAAATTATGGCTGAAAATAGAAGAATACGTGAGTATTAGAAAGTTGAAGAGAGATATTATTATTATTATTATTATTATCATTATATTCGGTATTATATATTCTCCATATTATATCTTATTAACGATTATACAATAATTCGAAAACGTTTGTCAGTATTTGGCAAATATATTAATTCAATCAAAATGTTTTTCAATAATTTTATCCATTACATTACGTCGTATTATTTACAATAATTATTATATTTAAACAATATCTCAATATAATTTATATAATATCATAACTTTATTATTCACGTCAATTTCGTGCCAATTTCTCTTCAATATTATGTGAATATTCTCTTCGGTTATACTTCTCGAAAAGGTTCATCCTCTGTCTATTCTCGATCGGACAACGATAAACTCGATGAAATAAAACGGTTACTGGAATACGTAGACTTTATTGTAGGCCGCAGCGGGGTCGTTCTCATAAAGCTCAAAGAAAGATAGGACACGAAGACATAAATGCTTTCCTGCCTCTTTGGTGACGCGATGACTATAGGCCGATATTATCGCCGTTGGAAGACCGTTTAAAACCGTCGTATATAAAGTGGTATTCATATTTCTTCTTTCCAAGGGACTATCCTGATACACACGCACACACACACATACAGATACACATCTAAATGGAATACAAAGCTCCTTGTTGGAAATTCGCATAAACGTTTTTACAGTCGAAAGTTAAAGATGCCTTCATGTCTTTTTCTTTTTTTTTTTTTTTTTTTCATACACGCCAGAATATATATATATATATATATATATATATATATATATATATATATAAATCAGAAATACAATAGCTATTTTATCATCGATATAATTATTCGTAAATAATGAACTTTAAAAGTGATACGAATCAAAAGCCTTTCTAAATCAAATCTTATTTGTCGTATTGATACGTATTATATTTTAAATAATTATACTTAATTCATTATTCATTTTAAACAGACAGAAAAATTGTCAATTTGATCGAATACCTGACGAATTTTAAGTCATCAATGTCTTTGAATCGTAAGTTAATCGATCGTTAAGCCCACGTTTAGACTTTACTCGTCCCAGATGCTTTCGGAGAGTTTTGACGAGTTCAACTAAAGTCGTATAACGTTTTATAATCTTCGACGATAGACTCGAAGAAGCAAACCTTTTCGAGCCGATCGTCCAACCGTAAAAGCTTTATCACCATTTAATCTCTTTAGTATCTAGTCATTTCTCGTATCTTTTTCAAATCACTAAAATCTTTCATATATATATACAATATATCCGCACACACACACACGCACACACACATACATATATATATATATATATTTATATGGGTTTGTTTTTTCTTTATACACACATTAGTATCTTACAATTTATTTACCGTTGATATTAAAAAATTATAAAATGTTCCGAAAGAAATGAGACAACAATAACGATGAAAATAGGAAAAAAAAAAAGGAGAAAGTAAGAAAGAAAGAAAGAAAAAAAGAAGATAAAGCAATGCTCGCGTGTGTATATCTCGTTGAAAATAAAATAGAACAGAATAAATAAAAAAAAAAAAAAAAAAAAAAAAAAAAAAAAAAAAAAAAAAGAAGAAAAAACTATAAGAGATCGATCGACTCGATCTATTCTATATCCTTATACGTGTATGTACTTATTTACTTATGTATGTACATAGATACATACATACATAGATATATCTATTTGTATCCAAACGAAATTTTCAAAGATACAAAAGCATCTTTTATACGATGCTTGATCGATTCAATGTTAAAGCTTCGTAGAATTATTGGCAACGAATCGATACGATCAATGCTCTTAGATAATAACCTCCTCGTAAAGAGAAGATCGTAATTCGTAAGTTCGTCCTTTGTCATATCATGCGTGATATTCTTTGTACCATAAATAAAATAAGTTCTCGTACAATACTAAATAATTTTCTTATATAAGAGAACGCGATCGTATTCTTTCATAAAATTTATTTGCCCTGTTCTATATATATATATATCAAATTTTTTATTACTATACCTATATCTTATCGAATGACCAATAACGTACATACGTCTGAAATTTTTATTACATCGTTTTAAATATATACAATAATGCAATTTTTTTTTTTTTATATGGCTCATCGATTGCCTCAATCTTCTTGCCAATACATACGATTATAGTCTAAACAAAATAGAAAATCGTGAATAATCTGTTAAAAAACGAGTGATATTTTTTCTTTTTGTTTTTTTTTTTTTTTTCTTTTTAATTAATAAAATATTCCATAGAAATTTTTTATACGTACCGATGATATCAATGTTTTTTTTTCTTTTTTTTTTTTTTAATCATTACTATTACCTAATAAGTGATAATAATTGAAAGTGATTTTCAATTTAAATGAATATTGAATATCTATTAAATATAATTATCATGAAATGATAAATATAATATTGAATTAAAGATGGATCATTTAATCATCTCATTTAACGATCTCTTTGTTTTTGATGTTTATCGTATACGGATGAATATAACGATATCATTGATTAGTTCTGATATACATTAGATCATTATTTTCAATCACAAGTATAACATTAGTGGATGAATCATCAATATTTTCATTGAAAGTTAACGAATGATTCAATGATATTCGATCATTGATCAAAATTGTAATTCGTCGATGACCAAAGCCAATGGTCATTTCCCAGTTCCCATAAGTCTTCATTAACGTTTGTCAGTTAGGTAGAATGGGAAACAATTTATGTGCTTACCCCCCACTGTGAGAGACGAGCTTAAATGTCTATTATTAACGAGAGGATGCCTAACGCTTACAAGAGAACGTTTGGTTCACGAACGGGAAAGGGGAATGTTTTCGTCTCCTGTGAAAGCGAGGAATCCATTATTGCGTCTCCACAGGGCACTTATCCAAATTACGTAGTAGACCTGAGATGGATCGTACCAATTTCAAGTCGTTAACTGTCTTTTCGATCGATCAAATTTATATCTAATAGACTTATTATCCGAAAAAAAAAAAAATCATGTGAATTAATTTCAAACGTAAAAATTATTTTGACAACGCATTATGAAAAAAAAAAACATAATAAATAACGATATATGTACTATGAATGACACAGAGAAACTGAATGAAGAAGGATAAATAATTAAGTCCATTCGTGAATGGATCAGAATGCGTTACATATATTAAGTATATAAATAAATATATTCTTAAGTCGTTAGTAATATTGATTTAATATCCGAAAAAATATCTTGTGAATTAATTTCAAACGTAAAAATTATTTTGACAACGTATTGTTAAAAAAAAAAAACATAATAAATAACGATATATGTCCTATGAATGACACAGAGAAACTGAATGGAGAAGGATAAATAATTAAGTTCATTCATAAATGGATTATGAATGAAAGAAATATATTCTTAAGTCGTTAGTAATATTGATTTAAAGATATATGTATATATGAAATGGAATTATTAGAAAATATCGAAGGATCAGAATTTAGAATAGTATAATATAATACAATATCGTTTCATATAATATTAGATATAATAGTGTAACGTTATATCGAATTAAATATAAATATATCTATGATAAAGTTAGATTATATATATATATATATCACTATTGAGTAAGTAAAGTAAAAGTAAAATAAAATTTAGAAATGTTTGTTAATTTCTATATTTTCTTTATATACATACTTCAGGCTTCGAAATACAGGACCACTATGTTCGATGGTTGATAAGGAACTGCGTCAGAATTAAACGGAACAAAGGACATTCGATCGTTCGTATTATTTATTTACCTGGCGTACTTTTGTCCTTCCATTCGGATCCTACTTATAACGTAAACATATTGTATTACGTCAATTAAGCATATATATTTAACGATAAGATCATTGTTGTCAATGTTAAAGGTGAAAGAGGATAAATTTCGAAGATCGTTCGATATCCCCACGAAATCGTATATTTATAAACAATTTATATATATATATATATATATATATATATATATATATCTTGTAGATGATGAGAACACGTTCGTACTCTCTCGAGTACGGGAGATTTGGGAATTTCTCGTGACTGAAAAAATAAAAAATAAGGAAAAAAAAAAATATAAAGGAAAAGGTGAAATAAAAGAGATAACTAATAGTCTTTTTTATACATACATGCATACATAGATACACACACACATATATATATATACGTACATAAGTAGATACATACGTAGATATGCTCGAAAACATTAAGCTAGGAAATGAAAGCATAGTGTGCATAAAACCTGGTCAAATTCAGATAGGAAAATGTATTTCGTAGAAACGCGGAAAAAAAAAGAACTTAGTAGATTTCCCCCGGAGTCGTTTTTAGTGTTCCGTAGAAACTGCGTTAGGAATGGTGGCATTTGCTTCGACCTAAAAGGCTCAGGGGTGGTACGTTGAAAAGGAGTGGTTCAGGCCACACGTTAAACGGGAAAAATATATTTGGCTGTACAGAGAGAAAGAAAGAGAAAGAGAAAGAGAGAGAGAGAGAGATTGAGAGAGAGAGAGAGAGAGAGAAAGAGAGTGAGCAGTAATTTACTGGACGAACGTGTTTCGTTCTCCTCCTCGTTCTCTTCCTCCTTCTCCTCCTTCAACGCCTGCCATTTCGTTCAGATTATTCAACTCGTTCGTTCGTTTGGCATCGTTCCACAAATTTTCGATCCCTCGAACTATTCCCGATAAATGCTTCGAATTTTTTTTAACCATCAAAATATATTATCGAACATTATTCCTATTGTTAAAAATCGTATTATTTGTTATCCCTATCGTAATTTATCCTTACGAATTTTTTTTTCTTTTCTTTTTTTTTTCTTTTTTTTTTTTTTCCTTCAAACGATTCGATCAATATTCATTAAAAAAACAATAATTCCCGTTTCGTTCTGTAATTCTTGAAGCTCATGCAATCAAGGAATTCAACGGTTCGAAACGTTTCGAACAGACGTTTGCGTTATTCCAGATTGCGGAATTTCCGTATTTGGAAACATTCGTAGAAATCCTTCCCGATCGGGAGGAGGAGGAGGAGATAGGGATGGGAAGTGGAAAGGGCCTCGCAAGAGATTCCTGAGGAAAAGAGAGAATTCAAGCGTGAATCGTGTCTCGAGCCGCCGCCTCTGAACTCCACCCTCGTCCTCATCCACTCACTACCGTCTCCAACGTCATGGGAATCGTCGAAAATCGGCTCGAACTGCTGATTACCTGCCAAATTCTCAACTTGGGTTTGGCAAGATCGAACTGGATACTATGGAACACTTTGAGAACGAAGTGAAATTATTCTACGGTCTACCTTTCGCAAATTAGCCTCTGGCAAGTCGAAGAGGATTTCACGATTCCCGAGACATCATTTATCGTCACAATTTTCTACTCCAAGATAAATGTTCACACACATGTTATTAATTTATTCATTCGTTTATTTATTTATTTATTTATTTATTTATGTATTTATTTATTTATTTATTTATTTATTTATTTACTTATTTATTTATATACGCATACAAACTTCGTACACGAATTAATATCAATTGACAAACATACGTAATATTTGCACGTAATGTATGCTTTTTCTTTAATGTTTTAGTTTGGGCTAAAAAAGAAAAAAAAAAAGAAAGAAAGAAAGAAAGAAAGAAAGAGAAAAAGTATAGACGAGAAAAACAATTCTTCAAAAGTAGGATAATTATTTATTATTAGTGTGAAAGAGAAGAGGAAAATATCGAGGTTAGCAATATTGGTTTTAAAAAGAGGGCACTAAAGATAGATACACGTTGTTAGATTCTTTTTTTTTTTATTATTATTATTATTATTATTATTATTATTATTATAATTAGTACAGTATTGAAAAAAATATTAGATCCTTGTTATAAAAGAAGAAAAATAATTCTTTATTAATTATGTTCTATTTATCATGTTTCCTCTATGAGCCAACAGATTTTTCTCAATTTATATTCGAATGCTGATATCAGACCCTTTTTTTTTTCCTCTTTTCGTTTTTACTTTTAATTTACGAACGCAGTGAATAAACTTTCTAGAAATATAGAGAGTTGGTATACTGTTAATAAAAACGAGAACGTTATTAATTCAAATGACGTTAAATATTTAAAGTTTACTCAATGAAAGGAAACCATTGGTCCATTACATTTCTCTGTTTGTTGTAAGTATACATAAAGAAATATTGTAATATTTTATGGGAATATATCGTGTGTAAATACACGTAACGTATAGAAAGAAATCCTTGTTGTTTTTCAAACACCGTCATAGTTTTTCCAGGCTTGATATCAATGATCAAACATTGTGGCGTGCCAACAAATCCCATTTATTGTTCGATGTTAAATAAAATCATTGTATTTAGATTGGACAGGGAAATCTTTAAAAGAAAAAATGAAAAAAGAAAAAAAGTGAAAAAAGATAGAAATCCTCTCGAAAAATCTCGACGATCCATATCGATTTCGTTTATATCGATACTCTCATGCCTCGATTCATATGATTTACAATACTACTACAATATTTAGACAATGGTTTAAACAAAGAAAAAAAAATAAAAAAATAAAAAAAAAAAATAAAAAAATGCAAAAAAAAAAAAAAAAAAAAATATAAATAAAAATATTTATTCCTATTAATACGGCGTATAACTAAAGCTTTTAGCGCAATAACATACACTCGTTTGAAACTTATATTATGCTATTTGAAACTGGATGATAGAAAAGAAAAAAGAAGAAGAAACAAAAAAATTATCAAGTACTACATAAAAAAAAAAAAAAAAAAAAATAAAAAATTTATTATATAAAAAAAGAGAAAAAAGTAAATAAAGAAGACAAGAAAATCTCTTGGAAGAAGCTAAAGATAGGGATGAAAATATATAAAAAAAAAAAAAAAAAAAAAAAAATAGATTTCTAGTAAGTACTTACTCATTCATGCTCTAAAAATCATCGATATCGAATAATCTCTTATCTCTACGATTCTTCCTCATAATGAACGCGTGCTCATTTCAAATATCGTTTATTATCGCCCTCATCGAGAAATTCGTATATTCGTCTCTTTCATTTCTATTAAGAATTTCATCGGCATATCTCATCTCGATATCTCTCTTCCGCTAACGTCCATCATATGTTCTAATTTTTTATATTGAATAAATTAATCAGTAGATAAATTAAATTAATCATAATACGTAATAGATAATACGTACGATGTATATATATCTACGTATTTATATATGAAATATCTATTAAGAATTTTTTGCAAATATTGAAAAGATTGAAAAACGACGAAAAAAAGAAAGAAAGAAAGAAAGAAAGAAAGAAAAAGGGAAAAATTTCGAAAAATAAAATGACGGTATTATCTATCACTTGAGATATTATTATCATTTGTTTAAAAAAAAAAAAAAAAAAACGTGAAAATACGTCGATCAAGGCCAATGACCTATCTCACTATGTGGAAACGGAATATATCTTGTGATAAGTCATCTTTGACCCTTCCTGTCGAGGATCAATTTCCAATCGAACGAACATCGATCCGTTTTATACAGTTCGATAAGCGATTTCTCGCGATGTCCTTTTCCGATGAATCCGATGATGTCCGTTTAGAGTATCAAATCATAATATAAGGATATCTACCTATTTCGTTCGTTATTATCCTTTTACGAATCCTATATATATATATATATATATATATATATATATATATATATATAGATATATCTACACATACACAGATACACATATTTATTTATTTACATATCTTGATAATATAATCTAATTTAAATATTTAAAAATCGATTTCATGTCAGATATCAAAAATATGACGCTAGCTCGAACACAGTTTTGATCAGTAAACATGTCCGTTTCAAGGATTCAACGTTCGAGTTATATGAAATTGTGGATCTTACGGTTAAACGGATGAGAATAAGGTTGGATGACGGCTCAAATAATAGGAGAAGCAAACGAAAAAGATGGGTAAACGTAAGAGAAAGGCAAGTTGCAAAGTAGAAAATGGACGAGCTTGGGAAAACGAGTTGAAGGAGATTTCACGAAGTATGTTAGACTTCCTTGAGGTTTCCCAAGTCTGATAAGATATTATTTTACATATCTCTTGGGTCGTTCTCTTTTCGTCTAAATCTAACATAAAAATAAAAAGAGGAAAGATTTTTGATTGTTAATATCGTTCGAAATACAAATCTTCTTTATTATCATTTTCATCTTCTTCTTCTTCTTCTTTTCTCTGTGTATGACTGTGTACGTATATACGTGTATGTATTTATTACATATTTATTACAAATTTATATAATAGATATATTTATTTAGAAAATCAGAATGCCAAGGATATTAACGTTGTTCACGTCAGTTGTGTTAAAATCATTTAATAGTAGCGACAATGGCCACTTGTATTCAAATTTACAATCCCTAGAACTATGAAAGCACGTTGGCCAGTCAGAACTATATGAGAGCCATTAAAATTGACACTGCACACTATCTCTCTCTATCTCTCTCTCTCTATCTATCTATCTATCTCTCTTTTCCCAACTTGTGACATGTCGTGAATAATAAATGTTGACACGATGTGTATATATATATATATATATATAGAATAGTTCGAATATGGCTTCCATCCATCTCGTTTTCGAGTATTCAGTAAAATAACGTTTGTTGTTACACGTTAACACGTTCGTTGCTAATTTTTCGTTGATCTCTACGGATTCATTAATGTAAATTCCTTTTAAACGAACGTGATTTTAAATTAATATCGTGTACGTTTAATATTTCGAATTCTTTGTACTTTAATTTATAAATATAAAAAATTACATATATATATATATATATATATATATATATATTTCTAACAAATAGGTTGGATTTTAAAAGGAACTATAGAAAAGTATTATTATTGATTTTTCAAATCCTATTTGTAAACATCTCGAATTGGCAGCTTATCGATTCGCGTCAGATGTTACCGTATATTTCCGTAGCTTTCTTTCAGAAGATTTTCGTGGCATTATACGTCTTTTATTTGGTCGAAATAAATTTCCATTTCGTATATACCACCCGTGGTATATATCGACTACTTCCTAAGAATCATTCTTGGCAGTAGATAGTTCTCTGTCCCTATACGTCGTTTTCGTGAACGATATCTATATACTCTTGAGATCGATAATTTAAAGAAAGAAAGCAAAAAAAAAAACAAAAAAAAGAAAAAAAGCAAAAAAAAAAAATGAAAGAAAGAAAAGAAAACGAAAATTAAATTACATTTAAATAATACAATACTTCGATTATATTAATATATAATGAATGTTTAACGAGCATCATATTTATTTATATAATATATTATGGAGGCGTTTTGATGGTTTATTAAGAAGAAAAAAAAAGAAAGCAAAAAAAAAAAAAAAAGAAGAAAAACAAGATAAAAATAAAAAGAAAAAGAAATAAGTGATATTATAAACTATGATAAATCTATGAATATATTGTGGGAGTATCGCATTTTGTTATTCATTCGGATAGGAGTACGTAGAGTAAAACCGATAAATATTAACAGAGTTGGAGTAGCTGCACGAGCTATACATTATCGTACTCTTCGTCGCATAATAATATTAAACGTATTATACGTTCGAAACTTCAGCGGTGAATCGTGTATAATATCTCGTATATATGGATGCTCATTAACATATCAGCATTTTAATGCGAACTTTGAGGAAGCTGTTCTTGAATCTTGGATATATATTCGATACATATGTATTTACCGATTTATGTACGGATTTATGTAACGGGGCTTATGTACGAGCTTATGTACGAGCTTATGTTATGTACTCATGTATAAGATGCGTGTCTATATATAAATATATATATATATATATATATATATATATATATATAGAAATGATTGACATTTTGTTTACATGGTTCGATGAAGAATTACAACTGGATAGATTTATGCATCGTATTTATTGTAAAAGCGTCATAGTTTTTTGTGCCTTTAGAAAACGTAACAGGTATCCCCGATATTTGCAATTAGTTTTTATTTAACCGTAGAAAAGAAATTCTTATTTAATTATGAAAAAATTCATTAAAACTTATTAAGCTTAATTATTCATCATTCATTATAAATATTATTTCGTAATTTTATTTGAAATCCCGAAGGATCACGTTTTTAAATAACATAATTCTAATCGACGATATATTTCTACACGTACAATAAATTATATAATAAAATAGGTTATTAAATTTATGTTATAAAGTTATACCAACACATAATATTGAATTTTGTAAATACGCAAAAGTTATAGATTGAGAGGAGTAATTTAATTTTGTTTTGATAAACTCGAAAAGGTTTCGTGTTAAATTCCTAAAGTATAAATAACTTTTTATCTTTCTCTCTTCCTCTTCATCCTTTATTATATCAAAGCGAAAGAACAGATCGTTCGATGTGGTGATGAACAAGAGTTGAGAATTTATCGTGTATTTTCATCTCTCGTTTTTAGATTTTCTTGGTAGGTTCATCGTTTACAACGAGAAAATCCATTAAATGATTACATCGTTAGGTACAATGTAACTAACAGTTCTGTATTTGTATCGGTCCTTTCGTAAAACCTTTAACCCGAGATGTCCGACAAGAACAGTGAATCTTCGAAACGTTTTTACAACGACCACTGACTCATTGTTATCCTTTCGATTTCTTTCTTTCTTTCTTTCCTTCGTTCCTTCCTTCTTTCTTGTTTTTCTTACGGTCGGTCAACAAAGAAAAAAAAATAAATAAATAAATAAATAAATAAATAAAGTAAAAAAGAAAGAAAGAACAGAAACACCTCTACTCCTCCTTTGGATTCCATTAAATTATTACGATGTACTCTGCGTCTCTCGATCTTCCGCATTGAAACATTGCAATGCAGATCCATTGGTACATTGAACGAATCGACAACGATTTCTCTCGTTTTAAAATACGAATGCACAGAGGTATTCGTTTCGAGTGCTATTTTTCAATCGTCGTAACGTTTAGGTATGCATTTTTCTCTCTCGTTTTCCAACTCTCTGTTTTTTTTCCTCCCTTCTCTTTCTTTACCTATTCTTTTTTACTCTTTCTTCCTTCCATTCTTTCTTTCTTTCTTCCTTTTTTCTTTTTGCTCTTTTTATTTTTTTTTCTTTTTTTTTTTTTTTTTTTATTTCACCCATCTTTCTCCTTTTTTTTTTCATTCTCATCGGGACGACGTTCTTTTTGTTTTGTTTTGTTTTGTTTTTTATTTAGTGCGCAAATTCGTGCATCTCACGATGCAGGCGACGGTACTAAAACAATTAAACAAATCCAACCATAAATCTTTTTCCCCTTAGTTTTTTTTTACGACACCTTAGAGTCGGTCCTAACATTCTTTGGTAAAAGAATATGCGAGTATGGTGGACGAGGGTAAGTTGGCCTACGTTGAAGAATTTACGAGGATTTCTCGGGAAAACACGAGAAACGTATCTTTTCCCTTTATTCGTGACGTATAAACCAACACGGCAATGTCTTAAATTCTTTCGTTGACGAAGAGTAGAAAAGATAGTCCTTGGTTATACTCGTCGTCATCTTTTGGTATGGCCATTTTCTAGAGTATGCAATAAACGCGACAGGATTATTTTAAAGTAACGTTAACCTGCCTTTGGATAGAGAGCCACTTGGATTTGACTATATAAGAGAGAGAGAGAGAGAGAGAGAGAGAGAGAGAGAGAGAAAGAGAGATAGAGAGAAGACAGATAGAGATAGAGAGGACTAGGAGGACCAAAGCAGTACTAGCTACCACTACTCCAGACGGTTAACAAGAAATTAATTCCCGTTTAATGCAGTCTCTTGTTAGCATTGCAAATCTCTGTCGGGAGAGGGTCGCTCGAGGTCCGCTTGAGACTCGCTCGTTTCACACTACCTCCCTTCCTTCACCCCCCCATCAAGCTCTTTTCCCTTGAGAGATAGAAAGATAGAGATAGAGAGATAGATATAGATAGTTAGATAGATAGATAGATAGATAGAGAGAGAGAAAAAGAAAAAGAGAGAGAGAGAGAGAGAGAGAGACCAAGAGATTTTCTTCCTCTCTACGCTTTCCTTTCTACAATTGCTTTTCCTTCTTTCCGCGTATTAGGCAAATTTCCTCGATTCGCTTGCCACTTTTTATTTTTATTTTTTTTTTTTCTTTTCTTTTTTCTTTTTTCTTTTTTCCTTTAATTCCTCTACTTTCTGTTTAAGCTCATCCGATCCTTCAACCGAAGAACGTATCTTCCCGAATAACATGCATCGTTCTCTTTATTTTCTCTTTCTTTTATTCACTCTATTTTTCTTTCTATCTTTCTCCCTTTCTCTATCTCTCTGTCATCTATCTCTCTATTTTTTTTTTTTTCACTATATAATGTTTCCGTTGGAAAGAGAAAAAAAAATCGATTATTATGTCGTTGATATCAAAAGGTTTCAAATTTTCATCGTAACGTTTATTGAAAATCGCCTGGCAAGTGTAATTAAAAAGCAAAAAGCTTCGATTGAAAATGGCTTCGTTTTACAATAACAAAATGATTCACTTTGTTTTTTCCTTTCTTTCTGTATATTTGCTTTTCTCTCTCTTCTTTTTTTCTTCTCCATTCCTTTTTTATCCCTTTCCATTCTTTTTCGTTTTTCTTTCCTTCTTTATTTTTTCTTTTTTTTTTTTTTCTTTTTCTTTTTCCTTTTCTTTACGATGAATCGTTCGATCCTACACACATCGCATATCAAATGAAAAAAAAAAAAAAAAACAAAAAAAATCGTTAACCGATTCGATCGATCTGTATTGTCTAGTAAAATAGAATTTTAAAGATGGACACCGATAATGGATCGGCTCGTTAAAAATGCATCGTGTTTGTCGCGACGTTATGTAAATATATATATACATATATATATATTTATTTAAATGCTCAAAGCAAACAATTATTAAAATGTTTAACGCCATAATAGAAGAAAGACAAACATTATGGATATTTCTGTATTCGATTATGCGGTTAAACTCGTATATTGATATGTTTGAATTTAATCTTTTATATAATCAATTGCCACGAATTAAATTATCCATATGATGGCCGTTCTAAATTTTGTAAACGAAGTAATCCGTACCATTATATTCTCATTAATAATTACGTTTACATTATCTAAGCTATTCCATTTAATGTCATTCGTTTCTGCAGTACATACTTATCTCTCCGTACCTATATCATTTCGAATTGAGTATGAAAATTTTGATCGAGATCCATCGAATTTAATTGATTCGTCAACGAACCCATATCAACTGACTATCTTTGACGAGGTGCGAAACTCTATGGAACTGTTTATGCGGTTAACCAGTACCTGTTTATGTAGTCAATTATGTTTATCTATGCGGCAAACCAGTAAAATAATAGTCATCATGGTTTCATTAATATCGGCATATTTCAAAGACAATTTTCTAGTCTACATATTCTCTATATATTTCCTATATCTAGTAATAATAATAATAATAATAATAATAAATCGATAGCAAATGGGAAAAATATAAAATATCATACGAACGAAGAAATTTGAAATGAAAGATATCAGAGTAATGATATTGATAACAGCTTAACGGGCGGATTGCTCATCGGAACGGAATTAATGAGGGTGAAGAACACTTTCGAAGAGTAGAGAACTAGGAGAGCCGTAGCACAGTTTACCGACACTTCTATAAATAATGGCGATTTGCAATTATCTCGTTCGGCTAGCTGATTTCGTTGGGTACTTCCAGTAAAGTGCATCAAGAGGTAACTGTATGCAGAGATGGAGAGATGAGCGGAGTAAATGAGAGAGAGAGAGAGAGAGAGAGAGAGAGAAAGAGAGAAAGAGAGAGAGAGAGGAAGTACTAACGTGCATCGTGTTGTGTACACCGTATGCTAGCTCGCATCAATGAGAAGAGCAAGAGAGAGAGAGAGAGAGAGAGAGAGAGAAACATAGAAGGGTAAGTGGCATCTGTTCGATGCATCGAATTGATACACTGGACTAGAGTGTACGAGTCCATTGCGGCCTCAGTGTAGACGCGTACGTTCGTACGGGGTCAACAGGCGCTGACCTACGTATCTACCTACATACCTCCGTGAACGTACATAATGTTCTATAGATGTGTATGAGCTCATGCGCATATATCCTATTAATAATCGGCATCGTGTCTTGCAACGATCCGTATCAAGCCCCTTTATCGACCATTTCTCTTTTTACCGAGACCTTCGACCTACTCCTATCTTTTTACCGACTTTTATTAGCTCATTTAAGTAGTCACGCGTCCTGTATAAGTCGTACGTTATTTTTGCGACGCATGCGAGTTGAAACGATTGCACGTGAATCTTAGCCATGCGATTAGAAGCCGTCGTTCTATGTTTAGAAAAATCATATATATATCTCCGGTAGTTACTTATATACTATACATATGTATGCGTGAGTATGCGTGTGTGTGTGAGTGTACGTGTAGTTCCACTCTTATGGAATGCATATTGTACTTTCGGCTTTTCCACGTGGAAAAACGCGTCAACCAAGCGAAACTTTCCATGTTAGCATGAAGAAGGGTCTTCCTTTTACTATATAATACCTACGTACGTACGTACGTGCCTACGTAAGTACGTATGTACGTATGTATGTATGTATGTATGTATGTATGTATGTATGTATGTATGTATATATGTAAGTATGAACATACCCTATGGCACGCCTTTGTCGCGTGTTTACTCGCGGGACGTGCGTGGACTTAGAAGACATTTATAAACAGCAGCCACCTTGCAAACGAATCGATACAATAACCTAGACGACCTCATCTTTTATTCCTTTTTTTTTTTTTCAAGCCGTTCGTTCCTTTCCTTCTATTAAACAGTAAGACTATATCAAGATATATTTTATGTATAATTATATGTATATATTTTTTCTTTCATAAATCGATCAATGCATCTAAACAACGAACGATATCAATGATATCAACTAACACAAGACATATATTTATCAATAAAAGTTATACATCGTTAGATTTAATTAATCTCCGTTGAACGTTAATCCATCTGTTATTAAACCTAGACATTATCTCAGTTTCAAATCAATTCTGATGTCCATCCGAACGTTTCAAGATCTGATTGACCTTCTCCTATTGCATTATTCAATTAATTCTAAGACGATGGATACTGATTACGTCAGCGTATACGATATCTATTATGCGAACAGGAGAGAATATCGAACGCTTGCATCTGATATAGACGTTAACAAAGCCTAATACCTTTTACGAAGTCAACGTATGGGAAAATTATGTCAGACGTATCAATCACATGTCCATTAGATGTTAGAATTTAATTAAAGTTTTAGTTACAATGAAAACTTACTTTTTGATATATATTGATATTTTAGATACTTTTGTATGCATATATATATATATTAGTTTTATATAAATAGATATTTTAACAAACTTTGGTTGATAGTAATTATCGATGTTTCTGAGGAAACGCGTTCGATGACATTGTCCCACGTGGCGTTGATATTAAAGCCGAGAATGCTTAGGAAAGCTTCACCGTTGGTGTCAAGCAGTTTCGTCTGTTATGTAGGTGTACGTTGTCGATGGAAAACCCTTAATACGCGGGTACACACCTGTCGATGGTTGAGAACGTATGTATGTAGATCGCACACGTCACTGATCACAATGAACTTGGTAAAGCACTCTCTCAGCTGTTCCTAATCTGCCCGCTAACTTTCCGAGGCTCTACGATGCGACGTTCTCCGATATGACAAAGTTACGTTTCCCAACAATGTATATGTGTAGGTACGTGTATGCATACTGCACTGATTTCGTTGAATGAGGAAGATAGAGATAGATAGATAGATAGATAAATAGATAGATAGAGAGAGAGAGAGAGAGAGAGAGATGGCTTTTATTTGTTTACGAACAAGCCTGCGACAAGGCTTGCTAATAACGAATAGGAAGAAAGTTAGCACGATCGAGGATGATGTAGGAACACGTTTGAAAATTGCAAAGTTATAAGAATAATCGATATACGAGAGTGTAGTTTCATAGTACTAACGTTCCGTTAAGCGCCCTTGTAATTACGTATGCAAGCCACGAAACGAGCTCAAACTCGCGAGTTTTAACGCTCGATTATCGAACGAGCGAGAGAAAGAGAGAGAAAGAGAAAAAGAGAGAGAGAGAGAGAGAGAAAGAGAGAGAAATAGAAGAGCTGATCTCATCGCAGCTACACGAAAAGCAAGTCAAATGGGTGCGAACGTAAAGGGTCATTATTTATTTCCACAAGTTACTGTAATCCAGGTACTTGGAAGGCGTTCCCTTGGCCATTATTAAGCTGAATTACGATCGTCCATCAAACACAGCGCGAACCAACTATAATTTGCGACCAGCCGTGATGTAGTGTTCCCTGGCTATCAGCACGTCCTTACATCTTTTCATCGGACATTGATGTATTTTCTTTTCTTTAATGTCAATATACCTATAAACCGTAAAGTTCTTATAGACAGAAAACTGGAAAAGCAAATTATTTTGTTCTATCGATATATTAACATATTGATCGTACAATTGGGATAGAATTTTAATTATCGATAATATGATTATTTTTAATATCGACTTAATTAATTTGATCATCGAATTAATATTTAAATAACTAATATTTGAAAATTGGCATAATATAAACATTCATTATTTCACCAATACTTCATTCCATTAAGTTGTGGTAACATTGATTCTTGATATGATTATTTAAATATATATATATATAGTTATATATATATAGTTAAATATATCGATTTTCGTTGAATATGTACGGGATATGTTTTATCGCTTTAAATTAATGTTGTTAAACTTTTCATTGCCGAAAATCAGGGAAAATCAAACGGCGATAAATTATAGGTGGATAGTGAGATATTTAATATTTTATGATGTTTAGGATGATGGAGAAAGAGACGAGAGAAGAGAGGGATTTATTAGATTATAGAAGAGTGACAATATTTATCGAGTTATTAATATACAACGTGTATATTTTTGATGATAATAATAATAAAAATAAAAAAAAAATAATAATAATAATAAAAAATAATCGATTTAAAAAAGAGTATATATGAACGAATTATATATCTTCAGCTGAAGAATGAATCGAACGAGATGAATTATGTTCTATGGTCGTGTCGCTATGTGAAAAAGGGGTGTGAATATGTGGAGAGGGGCAGACAGCAAGGGAATGTGATGAGAGAAAATTGTAAGAAGAAGAATGAGACTGGAATAAAGAAAGAGAAAAGGAAGGAAGAAACGAAAGTGATAAAGTTTACCAAACGGGAGAGTATTTTTTTCATGTCACTTTTATACCAGACTTCGTGCTAGCGCTTCGATGTGATCCTACCGTAATTTTTATTTATGAGACTTCATTATCACCAGCAACCAATCTTCTTCGTTCTACCGAAAGAAGAAAACCTCTCGATAGTCGTCTATAAGTGGATCAGGATAAGGACCTTCGAAGGGGAAACGAAGTGGGTGATACGTTCTATTATTGAACATTAAATCTTTGAGAGTTCTTTTCTAAATAAATCAACGTGAGATATTAAATGGTTACAATTGTGATCTATCATTTCCATTTCGTGTCTTCGAAAAGGAAAGAAGGAAAAGAGAGAAAAAAGAAAAAAGAAGAAAAAAAAAAAAAAAGTGTAGCAGAAAAAAAAAAGAAAAAAGGAAAATCTTCCTATTCTCTTATCTATCCTTAATTTATTTATTTATTTATTCATTCATTCATTCATTCATTCATTCATTCATTTATTTTATTTCATTTTGTTTTATTTCTCTTATCTTTTTCTCTTTTCTTCTTCTTCTTCTTCTTCTTCTTCTTCTTCTTCTTCTCCTTCCTAACAGGCTCGAAGACATAGCTCAGTTGATTCGAGAAATATTTCCTATGCCGGCGTTCGTTGAGAAAGCGTAACTTCGAGAAACTTTACCTGGTACACAGTTCTTCTTCTCGTCGCCTCTCGTATTCGTAAGATTCACCGAAGTCTTTAACGAGTGAACTTGTTTCGTAAGAAAGTAAGCATGGAGTTAGTCCGAACGCATTTCGAATTAAGGCGTCTTAATCATCCACTTGAGACGCCCCACACACAGTTCGTTACGAATTTACAAAGCAACCCCTTCGTAAGTTATTCGTCTTCGAAGGAGGATGGTAGTACTTGGAATATAGGATTTGCTTAAAACATAGATCAAGTCGCTTCTTCTTCCCCTCCCTTCCCCTCCCCTCCCTCTATTCCTCCTTTTCCTGCCTCTGTCCCTACGTCAGAATTCGTGTTAGTCGGGCAAACGAAGACGAAGTGTTTGCATCTATCCGTCTTAAGGAAAAGTACTTTGTGAAACTCGTAGAAATATACGCGTTTGTATTTATGCACATATATATATATATATATATTTGTGTGTATGTATGTATGTATGTATGTATGTATATATGTGTGTCTAAGTTACTTACTAAGTTTATTTATTTTCTTTAGGATATTTTAAACTTGCCTCATATATGCTTTTATAGCGTTTGTTTAGGTACAAAAATAAGGATCAATGATACCCATATATATATATATATATCCTTTTTTTTTTTTTTAATATACGACATTTGGATAATAATTCTCACCCTTGCTAAATCAAACCAACCCTTACAACTTTAGCCTTACTCCCTTTAGAATGAAATATTATCTTTTTTAGAATTACTTTCCTGTCATAAAATATAACGAAAATATTCCGCGCATCTATTATAGTTTGAGATGACTCATGTCGAAGTACAAAGCAGGGTGAGAAAAAAAAATACTTACACATCGTCATTTGCCTATCTTATCCCTTTTTTTTTTCATTTTTCTTCTTTTTTTCATTCTTTCTTCGCTCGAAAGCCTCGATAATATTCAACGGGATCTACCAAGTGTAAGAAAAAAAAAAAGAAGATTAAAGAAAAGAGAAGGAGGAGAGAGAGAGAGAGAGAGAGAGAGAGAGAGAGAGAGAGAGAGAGAGAGAAAGAAAACAATTTAGGAGAGTTATCGTCGCAGTCAAATTCGACGAAAAGTCGAATCATTATTTTCTCTCTCTCTCTCTCTCTCTCTCTCTCTCTCTCATTCTTTCTCAACGAACCATTCATTTTTCACGGCATAGTCCCTCTCCTTTTTTTTTCTCTCTCCTCACACTTTAGTACCTACGACATATACGCGCGTCTATGCACACATACAACACACAGAGAAACGGAAACGATCCGTGTAATTTTCCGTGTAACTTACGGTAACACCAACGCGCACGGCGCCGCTGCCGTCGAGCGAAACCGATGATTTATTCGCGTTTAGGGACCAATGACGCGAAAAGATTATACGCTCTGTCGGACTTGGACTCTCTCTCTCTCTCATTCTCTTTCATTCTCTCTCTCTCTCTCTCTCTCTCTCTCTCGTGCTTTTACCATCGTTCTATCTCACTTTCTCTTATATGCGATAGTAGGCGCGTTCGTCTGCACACGCAGCGCGATTTTCTCTTCTGCCTAATGGCCCATAACCTTTGATTGGGCCGTGTTTACGCGGCGTTTCGTCGCAGCTCGGAGACGAAACTCCATTGCTACTGCCCTTTCTATCTATCTGTCTATCTATTCATCTCTATCTCTCTCTCTCTCTCTCTCTCTCTCTCTTTCTCTCTCTCTCTCTCTCTCTATTTTTCCCTCTTTATCTCTATCTGTCCTTCTACATCCACATTCGCCATCGAATCGGAGGATTCGTGCTAACGAGGCACCTTCGAGTTTCGTCGACGTTGAGAAAAACGTAATGAACGTGTCGGAATGCACACACACATTATTATTAACCATCAGATTTTCCCTTTGAGATTTATTGAAATAATACTATCACGATATATGTCGGATTAATTTCGATCTTTCGTAATAATCTTCTTATTTTTTTTTTTTTTTTTTTTTTTTTTTTTTTTTTTTTGTTTTTCTTGTTTGTTTCATTTTTCACTCGAACGAATACTACACCCGTCTATTCGTTTCACATCGATATCGAGGAAATGAGAGAGAGAGAGAGAGACAGAATGAATTGAAAACTCGCGCGTTACTAATTCAACCGTTGTTTCTCTATTCCTTCGTTACTCGCACGAACGATAAAATGCTTTATTTCGAATCGTCTATAGATTTTTCCGAGAAAAAGCTTTGACTTCAGAAGAAAAAGCTCCCTGACGCTCTATAATGGATTTTAAAAAGGTCTATCGTATATGCCTCTACGTATTTTCCATCTATGGTTTAATGCAAAGACGATGGGATCGTTCAATTTGTTCCTTTTATTTTTCATTTTTTTTCTTTTTTCGTTTTTCTTTTTTGTTCCTCCTTTCCTCTCCACCCCCTGCCCCCGCCCACCCCATCTCTCGGTCTCTCTCTTATTACGTTTATTTTTTTTACTGTACTTCGTTAATTGATATCATATCGTAGAATGTTTAAAGTCCTTTATTATTACACACTTACATTAAGCTTGTACTCGTTCTTAGCTACCAAACGCACTAATGTTTTTTCTTTCTTTCTTTCTTTCTTTCTTTCTTTCTTTTTTTTTTCTTTTTTCCTTTTTCATTTTAAACTTCGCATGTGATAATCACTTTAGCGAATAAGCGGCACCTCGGATAATGAGTTTATAGTACGGCTATCAACGCTCAAAACCGTCTGTCACGAACAGCTAACGATATTAATGGAAGGTTTTCAACATTTTCGTGACATGCCATGAAACATATTGCGAAAGTTCATCGATTTAATGCAAGTAGTGTTACGGACGTACGTTACCGAGGCGTGTTTTATAATTTATGACACACGGAAATCGTGTTCTCCCTTTTATCTCTTATCGATTCTTACTTTGACATTCGTTAAAACTGTGTATTATTTCTTTGAAGAGCGTATAGTAACAAGATGACAAGTGATTCTCAATTCGTTGTACATACACGTTAATGGATTAGTATAGTCGTAGTAAATAATAAAGCAATACATACGACGAATGAAATATTTATATTGATATATGAGGGTCATTGTAATAATATTATAAAAATAATGATATTATGATATTAAGTAATAAGTGATACTACATAGTATCATTAATAACACGTAATATTAGTAATAAATAATATTTGTAATAATAAAATAAATGTATGTGATACATGAGTAATAATAGTGATGACGATAAAAGTAATACATTAGCCATTAGTATGTGCGACTAGAGCAGAAAATAAAAAGAAATGAATCACTATTAATACCTACAATGATATCATAATAATGTATAATTTACGTGCAATAGAATATGCAATTGTTCTCTATCGAGTCACGTAGTACAGCTTTACAAAACTTTATCGCACGAATTGTTACGCACCGGCTGGAAAATCGCATAAAGAGATTGCTTTAAAAATAGACACTTTTTTTAGCGATGCTGTTTAACGCAGTGGAAATCGCCTTTAAGTATTCACAGTGACAAGCGCTCATATATATATATATATATATATATATATATATAAATAAGGTAGGTGATAATACTTAAGTACGTATACATACATACATAGTTTAGTACGTATACATAAAACATAGATAATACATCGAGATGAAACTTCTAACTCTCTTTCTCCCTCTCTCTATCTCTATCTATCCATCTCTTTATCTTTCTCTTTTTAGCTTTGTGTTGAAAACATCGACCGCTGTCAACATCGTCGTCGTCTTTGTCCTTGTGCGGAATGCACGCACGTGCGTACTAGGCCGATTGCGGACGACAGTAACGGACGCTAAGGGTACTCGTCGTTTGCAATTAATCAGAGAGGACATTTCGTAACGACGTCGCGACACAACATCTGCCGTACACGTCGGACCACTAGACGTCAAAGCAAAGCGAACGGACGCGGACGCGATAAAAGCGTCAGCAGTTATGCGCGAATGTTACGGCGAATTGTTCTTCCCGTACGATTACGTTAAAGGTTCGATGACTTTCAGATTAAATCCGACTTTCTACGATAATTTCGTACATTATGTTTTAAAAGATACATGTACATATACATACATATATGTATATATATATATACATATAAAAATATGCATATAATACTATTTTCTATATTAAACATCTGTTACACATTTCGAGATAATATTTTCGATTTTTAAATTCCCAAAGAAAATTGGATTTTCTTCAGGTTATTTTCTAATATCGTTGTCAGAAAGGTATATACGTAGGGTCTGCTCGTAAAATGACGATACTAGATCGTAAAAATATAAAATTTCGAGTTCTATCGTTACGTTATGTAAGTGTTAGTAAACGAGAAGATTTTCTTCGTTATATTTATTTTTTTATTACTTTTTCTTTTTTTTTTGTGTGTGTGTGTTTTTTTTTTATTCTTCGTCTTTCCTTTTTTTCCTTTCGATATCTTTAAATACACTCACCTCTTCCTTCTCACGAATAGAATTATTATATTTCTTTCGTCCTTGCTTTTATCATCTTTTGCCCTACTGCCCCAAGGCTGTCGTTGACTGTTGAGCTTAAAAAATGCAAGAGAAGCCGGCAATTAGCCGCATGCTAGGGAATTTCGAGTGTACACACTGTTGGCAACGTGCGATATATAGGTACATCTATCCCTATGTAACTATCTGCCAAAAGAGTCTCTCATTAAAACAAGTCTCAAATGGGTTTCTTTCGCGTCAT
This sequence comes from Vespa velutina, assembly GCF_912470025.1. Lineage (NCBI taxonomy): Eukaryota > Metazoa > Arthropoda > Insecta > Hymenoptera > Vespidae > Vespa > Vespa velutina. The sequence goes on from NC_062210.1 coordinate 1,778,738, forward strand.
ACTTTGTCTCTCATGTCACGCGTTATCCACTTATTGTAAAAATAGAAACAATGTCAACAATGTCTTTAACGTTTATCGAAAATATATTTATGAATGAATATCATTACGTATGAATATTTTTTACTATGCTTAATGATATTGTAAAAATTTATTATAAAAAAAAAATTTATACATATATATATATATATATAATAAAAATTTATATAGTTAAGAATATATTTATATTATAAATAATATAGAAATTTTATAATACAAAATAATATTTTATTATGTACAATGGAATATGATAAAATTAATAATAATTTTATTGTAAGACGTTCCAATGTATTTAATAAAAAATTTCATTCATAAATGTGTCATTATACTGGTAAAGGAAGTTTATACTATGTAGGACAACTCAATATATTCAAGAAACGTAAACAAAAATACATAGACCGAGTACATGTACTAAACGCAAAGTCATTCCGGACTCAGTTCTTCAAAGAATGTAAACAAATATACCAAACAGAAAGGCACTTCGAGTTCAGTACTTCTTAGAACATCGAACGAAATGGAGGTCAAGCTACACGCTCTCGCATTTTCTTCGTGTCTTTTTGCCTTTATTTCTTTTTTTTTTTTTTTTTATTCCTGGACTATCCTCTGGAATGGAAGAGCATGCGTTTTCCATTTACTCCGAACATCTTACTTTCTTCTTACGAAAACTACTCTCCGTTGTGCAATAAGTATAAAAAGTTATTACTTTTAACGTTGTTTCTTTAAGAATTACAAACTCGTAACATAGTTTTTGCATACGTGACAATTTCACTTTCATAATTTAACGATGATAATTTATAGATATAACTTGTCCCTTTACAATGCCACGTAAATTTACAAGTTAAACTTATAAATATATTTTGTAAATTTGATTTCGTCATTTTATCCATCTATAAATTTAATTTTACAATGGACTTCTTCATATCCGAAGTTCTTTCTTTTTTTTTTTTTTTTTCTGTAATATATAAATCTAGTACAATAAGATTAATAAAAGACGAATCGAAAGTAATTAGACTCGTAGTTTCATAATTTGAGAAAATTAGCTTTAAGAAGTGTCGTAAAAAGTGTAATTAATTTCTTTTAAATAATCTGAAAACTCTTGGCTCACCCATGTGTATTTTTTCATGTAATAATATATAATTATCATGTAATATAATTTTTTTTTTTTTTTATGTAGAAGTTGACTCGTAAAAAATTACAACAAATGATGTGTTTTGCGATAACGAATATAAAAACGATATAGAATATCATTATGTTGAATAAGAACAAGACATTTAAATTTTATCGTAACTATCTATTCAAGCTAGAACTTACTATTATGTTAAGAACCTAATTAGAATAGTTCTTCTGTTTGTTCTAATAATATATCCTGGAATAAATGTTATGTGGCAAATTTTAGAATTTATACAATGGAAGTTAAATTAGTAGAAGTTATTGCAAGTATAAATAAACAAAGCAGTAAGTAAGGTGAAAACAAGTACGAAGCAAATTTCGTTCAGTTGTTTGTAATGAAAGCAAATAATTAAAGAAACAAGAAAATATTATTTTATGCTGATTACGCGTATATACAAAATTGTGTACAAGTTTTCATGATAATATTAGATATTAGTTCTTTTTCTTTTTTTTTTTTCCCCCTAGATTTCTATAGTAACAAGTAAATTTATTTTATTTTGTAAACAGCCAGTCAACAATGCGTCAATAACAAATAAATATGAACATAAAGAGAAATGAATTTTATTCGATGTTTTATTAATAATGACAATGATTTTATTCGATTAATTCAATGAACGACAAATATAGCACAATAAGATTCAATAACTATTCATACTTTTATATTTTCTTCACGTCATTTTTGTCTTGTTTATTATCTTCGTGAAATAAGAAACGTCATATAAATTTAAATTATCGTGATAAATGTCTATTAAAAAATTAATAGGTATAATTTAAACAATTTAAGATATTATAATGAACTTCTTAAATAAACATAATTGGTACTTATAAAATAGAAATGTAAATGTTAAAAAAAAGAATATTTACATAAATAAAAGTATACGATTAATTAAAAACGAGATATTAATAATACGAATAATTATTTAACTAATTATTTCATTTTGTTCCTTGAACCCTTGACACTTTTATATGCATAAATGGAGACATATAATAAGGTCAGAATAAGATGTCAGAGGTTGGTGTCACGAGACATGGTGATATCACGATCGAGAAATAAAGTTCGTGTTTAAAGGGAATGTTAGAAAAGACATTTTGTAGTTGGCACGTAAGTTAGAATGATTTAGAAAGACAGAGGTGTATAATAAGTTGAACTAAACGATAACGATTACGTTAGTTTTGCAAACATGAAGACAATCATTCTCTAACCTTGCCAATAATAATAAGAATAGAAATAGAGAAAATTAGATAATAGAAATTGCTTTTCTTCTATTTCTAAATGTATTTGTTTCTATTATTTACGAGATCAGGAAGAAAATCTTTTCTTGATGTTTAAGAAAATCAAAATAAAAAAAAAGAAGTAGAAAAAGTAGAAGTAGAAGAGGAAGTAAAAGAAGAAGTAGAAGAGGAAGTAAAAAGAAAAGAAGAAAAAGAATAGAAGGAGGAGGAAGAGGAGGAGGACTCCTTCGTGACGAACTAAGCCAGACACCGATCCTCCAAGACTCGAGATACGGCGAAACGTCACGAAAGCGAGCGTGGCCGAAACGATTATGTTCCTCCGCACGTTTCTCTCCGCTTTAGATCGGTTTAATTCGTTCGTCCTCGCGGAAACTCCCACTCGTTATTTCCTTCCTTCCTTCCTTCCTTCCTTCCTTCCTTCCTTCCTTCCTTCCCATCTTTTCCTTGAACTCTTTTCTTGTTTCTTTATCTTTCTTTCGACTATCCATACCCAATTTCCCTACCACCTGTCCTGTCTCGTTCCGTCTCTGTCTATTCCATCCTCTACCACAATCTATCCCTCATCTAAATCCATCGTACCTAACCCATTCACTCCTTTTTCTATTCTCTTCTTAACAACGCGACACATCACATTATTTAACTATTTAATGATACAGAACGAGAGACCGTTGTATTATCTCTCTTAAATGTCTTTGTCTTCCTTTTAAAATCTCCTTCTCGCCATGGATAAACGAACGGAGAATAACAATGACAGAAATACAGGATCTTTGAAGGACGTTTTGACTCTATTTCAAAGTGTATGAAAGAACTAGAGAGAGAGAGAGAGAGAGAGAGAGAGAGAGAAAGAGAGAATTATCAAGCTCGAATAATAATGGACTTGAAAAAGACAACGCCAATCTCTCGTAAGTACTTGCATACATACCGAAAGAGAGAGAGAGAGAGAGAGAAAAAAAAGACGAAGGAAACGTTTTAGAAAAATTTTTCTAATTCTTAATACGATAACGTTGAGTTATGATACTATAGATGGATAACTCGAAACAAAAACAACTGAGAACGTGTATGGGTCACGGATTTTTTAGGGGAAAAATATAAAAAAAAAAAAGCAAAAAAGAAAAAAAAAATAAAAAAAAAAGCAAAAAAAGAAAGAGGAAAAAAAGAAGTGGAAAAAATTGAAAAGAAGAGGAAAAAAAAAATATTCAGGCTTGCTTGGTGTTCGTTCCTCTCGTCTCGTCGATTTTTCCATTCGCTATAAGCATTTTTGTCGCATCGCAATATGGAGCCCTCTCATGAATATGAATGTATTTTGCCGGCGACATGATGCTCGTAGCAATGGTGGGGTATGTAACAGCGGCAGCTCGGTTCTATCGAGAAAAATCCATCCCTAAAACGTGTACTTGTAGCTTCCGAGAATTCGAGAAGGAAGAGTGAAATATCTTTTTAACAAAAAAAAAAAAAAAAAAAGAAAAAAAAAAAAGAAAAAAATTTGGACATTCGATGATTGCTACAAAACGATGTTTATTAAAGAGCTGTATATGAAATATCTAAAACGTTCTTTGAACATTTCATTTTATTATATCTTTTCATTTATTTTGCATTTTATTTCATTATTTTTTTTTTCGTTAACTTTTTATTATTTCTTTTTTTTTTTTTCTTTTTTTTCTTAGCTTGCTTCTTTTTCTTATATTTCTTCTTTTTTGAGACGAAGGCGGAAAGAAATAACAGAGAGACACATACATACACACACAGAGAGAGAGAGAGAGAGAGAGAGAGAGTGGGTTTAGTCAACCATGAAAAGCTTTTCTTTTCGACATTTTTATATTAATAGAAAAGCTGTCGTCTTGATCCCGAGCTACATTATCGAAAGATGGTGTTCTTCTCTCTTTTGTCAAGAGTGAATCCCTGGTATCCTTTGATGAAAGCGAAAAGAGAGGAAGCCAGGAAGTCTCGTCGTCAGTAAGAAGAGAAATCTCTAGAGGATGTATTATTTTCTTACGCGACGTTGATTATGACTTTTTGCTCCTAGATTTCTTTTCCTGTCCTCTTATTTCTGATATAAATATAAAAAAAAAAATATATATATATATATATATACATATATATAAATAATGCGCGACAGTATTTTTCCTTTTTTCTTATTTCGTCAGAAGTTCGAAATTTTCTTTAAAATAAATCAAAGCACCTTGATGATGTTATAAAAGACTTGTTTTTTTTCTCTCTTTCTTTATTTTCATTTTTTTCCTCTCTTTTTTCCTCTTTTTTCTTCTTCTTTTTCTTTCTTTTTTTTTGCTTTAATTAACAGGACATTGTAGAAAAGATTTCTCTCTCTCTCTCTCTCTCTCTCTCTCTCTCTCTCTCTCTCTCTATGTCAATCTAAAGATTACATCGCAAATATTGCTACTTAAAAGTCTTGCTTGATTTTTGCCGAAGAGCCTACTACTTGCTTGCGCCGGATATATTCAAGAAACTTTTCTTTAAGAAAACTTTTTCATCCGAGCCGTTAACGTTCTCGATCGAAGTTTTTCATGAAAAACCTCCCCTTATCAAAGTTTCTCTGATATCAGCGCGTATTTTATAAAAAAAAAAAAAAAAGAAACAAGAAAGAGAGAGAGAGAGAGAGAGAGAGAGAGGAGTAAAAAAGCAAAAAAAAAGGATATATATTTTCTCTTTTTCTTTTTTTATTTTTCTTTTTTTTTTTACCGAGAAGATTTCAAAACGTTTTTCAATTAATGGACAGAGACACAATACGAATATTTCAGGGGCGATTTCTTTAAATTCAGTATCGAGGGTCCCATTAAATGTACGCCGTGGAAAAATAAAAGAAAAGAAAAAAAGAAAAAAACATAAGAAGAAAAAAGGAAAACAACCACTTGTATTGAGCTACATTAATATTAAAAGAACTGAAAAGTTATTTACACGGTTTACAATGTCCAATAGAGTTTGTATTCTATGTAATATTCGGTATTTTGTCGTCACGTCATCCATTCTCGATATATAACCTTCGACGATCTATTATTAAGAAATTTTTTTTATATCAACCCTTTTTATCAAAGGACGTTTCTATATATCGAAAAGAATATATATATATATGCATATATAACCGATATTGCTTTCTTTATATCATCATTGATCATGATCCAAAAATCTCTCTTTGACCATGTTTTCTCCAGGAAGAGAAAGAGAGAAAAAGAAAGAAAAAAAAAAAAACTGGGAAAAAGCTTTGATAGGCTCTCACAAACGATTGACACATTGAGTGCTTTATACCTGTATGTGTTAGTCTTATCGCGTGTGTACGGTACATAAACGAGTTACCGGCTTCCACGGTAACGTTTGTCATACGTATGCCTTTTTTCTCTTCCTTTTTCCTTTTTTTTTTTTTCTTCTTCTTCTTCATTCCTTTCGTATCGTCGCTCCTTTCGTATCTCCCTAACAAAAAAAAAAAAAAAAAGAAAAAAAAAAGAGAAAGAAAAACGAAAGGGAAAAAAATGAAGGTAGAAGTAGAAGAAGAAGAAACGAGAAAATAAAGAAAAAAAAAAAAGGTAGGTATTTGTGATAAAAAGGGCACGTGACTTGCCACGTAACGTTGCCCTTCGATAACTTTCAACGTCCACGAGATTACGCGAATATAATCTCCGTCTAGTAAAAAGATAAGGAAAAAAATAAAGAAATATTTTCTAGTTTCTTTTTCGATTGACTATGACAAATTATTTTTAACTTAAATAATGACAACTCGATGCTCTTAAAAATGATATATATATATATATATATATATATATATATATATATATATATATATATATATATACATACACACACACACATACATACATATATATATATATATACACAATATATATTTAGAAAAAATATGTAAAGGAAAGGAGAAAATGGTGTAGTTAAAATGGTAAAAACGTTTTCTTCGTCGTGATACGAATCGATAAGAAGAAAGGAAAATCCTCCACATTGTAGTCACGAAGAAACGAAAAAGTATCGAAAGGTTTCCTCTCTCTCTCTCTCTCTCTCTCTTTCTTTTTTTTCTTTTCCTTTTTTATCCTTTTCCCTTTTTTCCTTTCTCTTTTTCTCTTTTCGTCGTCATCCGGAGAACGATAGCGTAATGGTCGACTTCCTGGTTTCTAATGGCTGGACGTTTCGAGAGGGCAAAACCCTCACACTAGGTTACAATATTTCGCTATATGTACAATATATATATATATATATATATATATATATATATATATATAGATAATATATATATATATATATGATAATCAAACTGATTTAAGGCTATACCTCTTTCACAAGCATGCAGTAAAAAAGAAAAGAAAAGAAAAGAAAAAAGAAACGAAAAGAAAAAAGAGAAAAGAGAAAAGCAAAGAAAAAGAAGAAATAAAAATACTTAAATTCACCTATCGGATATTCTCTCTCTCTCTCTCTCTCTCTCTCTCTCTCTCTCTCTCTCTCTCTCTCTCTCTCTCTCTCTTTCTCTGTGAATTTCTACAAAAGTAATCACAAATAATCATGCGTTCTAACTCGTACATATTTTTCGTATTTTCAATCGAAAATAATCTACGATGTATTATATGAATGTCTATAGGATTTTATGAATGAAAATTATTAGTCGCTAGTTTGATATATTTTACATACGTTCGTAGATCTATCTAACTAAGTAAAACCACTTACCTAGAAACTCTTTTTCAATTCATAAGCTTAGCGTGTTATTCAGTAATATACGTTTTCGTTCTCTCTATCATTTTCTATTGCCTATACATTTTCTAGAGTCACTAAGTTCTTTTCCTTTTGTTTTCTTTTTCTTTTGTTCTTTTTTTTCTTTTTTTATTTCTTCCTTAGCAAGGGCATATTTGAACTATTTCTGTTATATACTTGAAACATACACATTCACAATTTCGATCGTTTCTTTATTTCGTGTTTTTCTTTTTCTCCCCTTTCTTCTTTTTTTTTTCTTTTTTCTTTACTTTTTTTTTTTTTTTTTTTTTTTTTTTTTTTGAAACACTCGCAAGGAAAATTGACTACGTTACCTTTCAATGTTCTTCTAACTCAATATTCATTTTTTAACAAGTATCGAACTATCATATATACAGAAGTAAATATTCGATCGAATTGGAACGTGTTACTTTCTTATAACACTTTGTCCGATGCTTTCTCTCTCTCTCTCTCTCTCTTTCTAATGGTTCACCAATAACAATAAATAACTTGAATATCAGACATTTTTTCGATTTTCCAGAAGGGAAATCGAAGGGCTCGCCTCTTGTGCTTATTTTTCCAAGGTAACAAAAGCAAGCACGCGATAAATTTTATTTCGCTAAATTCTTTTTTTAATGCAACGATCAATATGAAGAACCAAATGTAATATTCTTCTTCTTCTTATCATAAATATATATATAAAATGTTATAGTAGTAATAGTAGAGGTATTAGTATTAGATACTAGAGGCAGTAAGTATATCAATTTTTCTGAAATGCAGTAAGTTGTTCCATTTACGTTCAAGTTCGAATTTCTACCATTTTCTCAGTAAGCTTCGCCATTTCTTCGAACGTAAAGATACTGTTTGCGTTGCCTCTATCCTCGCTTACTCGAATAATCGTATACAGAACGGAAAAATAAGTCGAAACGTTCCAATACAATTTCACTGTGGCTTTTACGAGTCAGTTCGCTTTCGTTGGTATACGTTGGCCGATTCGATCGTCGCTGCAAAAATGTTTTCTCTTCTTTTTATCACAATACTTACTTTTCTTTTTTTTTTTTTTCTTCCCCTTTCTTCCCCCTTTCTAATAATCAAAAGACTCGATATCGATGAAGTTCTTTTTTTTTTTTATGATCTTTTAAAAATGATAGATAGAGATAGAGAAAGATAAATATAAAAAAAGTAAGAGGGAGAGATATGAAATATCAAATTTCGTGAGATAGGATCTATTTAAAGAAAATGATTATTTGATTATCATTAAGATCGTTATAAGACTTTCTCTCTTGTTCTCTCTCTCTCTCTCTCTCTCTCTCTCTTTCTTTCTCTATCTATCCCGTTTTCTCTCATTGTTAGATACTTAACGAACAGAGACAAATATATTCTTTACGTTATAAGAGAAGAGAAAAGAGGAAATTATACGTTCGCCAGATGTTCTTTCGTAAGATATTCCAAGAGGCAATTTTTTGCCTCTACGACACGAGCTTCTTAACCGTCTAGCCGTAGAATGAAGTTTCGCCATGCAATAACTTGGCAGACGATCGATGATCCATCTATAAACGCGGAAATATACGGACGTTTATGGCCGATGAAATATTATAGTCGAACTTCTCTGCGTGCACGACGCGTCGCGTCGCGTCTTTCGTGAGACGGAGAAGATCAACTTCTCTCTCTCTCTCTCTCTCTCTCTCTCTCTTTCTTTTTTACTTTTTTTTCATTCTTTCTTTTCCATCCTATTCTACGTTGAACGAGCGTCACGACTACCACACGTTGACCTACTTAAATTCTTGCTAAAAATGTCGCGAGGGATTCTTCGCGCGTTAGGAAAAAAACAAAAGGAAAAGAAAAAAAAAGAGAGAGAGAGAGAGAGAGACGGTGACGTGTCGTTGCTAAGTTACAGAACGCATTGCTTGTGACGTATCGGTGGAAGGGTCGAGATAGGTCAGTTCTTTCGTGAATGAAAAGAAAGCCGATCGATATGGAGTAAGGTAGTCTTCCCTTTTAATAAAACGTTTTCGTAGTATCCGTCTTATATGAAAAATATTGACAACTTTTTTATATAAAAGAAAATAATAACTTCTTTTTTTTTTTATTATATATGTATATTGTTTATCAATACGAGATAAGTAGATTTTATTATACATGTATATTGTTTGCCATTACGAGATCATAGATATTTTGTAGGATTTTCTTTTTACTTTTTTTTTTTTTTTTTTTTTTTTTTTTTTTTATTTTTCTTTTATAGATACGACACTTTGACGACACTTAAATTCAATTGATGAGATGTCAATAGGTAAAAAAAAGAAAAATAATTTCAAACGACACGTCCTTTGACAATGAAAAAAAAAAAAATAAAGAAAGACAGAAAGAAAAGAGAACTCATTGATATATTTATATATATATATATATTTTTTTTTTATTTCGAAGAAAATAAAACCCGAAGAAAAGATTAATTAACGAAAAGGGAAAGGACGTTCAAATATTTAGCGTTTCTTTCCTAATCCTATTTGGTGGGAAATATCTACGTTGGATTAGAAGGGCTCAAGGATGTTGGGGAAGAAAATCCGGTTGGTCTCCGATTAATTTGGCGCTTGGTAAAGCGCTTGACCTCGAGCGGAAACGCGTAAATAACTCGTCTATAATCCTGAGAAGGGTGTTCTATCCGGCAGAGGAAGGAAGGAAGGAAGGAAGGAAGGAAGGGCCATAAGTAGAGTATCTATTCCCGAGAGATATTAGGCCTTCTCTCTATAATTCGAATGGACGAACGGCTCGAGTTAAATGAACAATTTGGCTTCATGACATCTTACAAACTGAGAAACAAAAAAGCTAACAGTAAGATGGAGAAAATGAGAGTAAGAATGAGTAAGAGAGAGAGAGAGAAAGAGAGAGGGAGAGAGAATGAGAGTAAGAGAGAAAGTAAAAGGGAAAAAGAAAGAGAGAAAGAGAATAAAGGTATTATCTCTCTCAAGACAACCGGGTGAGTTCCTTAAAAGAGGCGTTACTAGCACGCACGCACGTTCCTGCATAGTGCCACGGGAAGGGACGCGTTTACACGAAATGGCTCAGAGACGCGGTTGGAATCGGGTGACAATAGAAGCTCGTGGAAATTGAGTTGGCACTGATTAGACATTGCTGGCGTGCCCTCGTGTCTCTGACGGTTCGTTGGAATCTACTCTCGCATACCCAACTCGATCCCAATTCCATCTTAGAGGATCGTTCATTATCAAGGTAGAAATAAAAATGTCTTTCTCGATTCGTCCTTTTTCCTTCATTCTTCTTCTTCTTTTTTTTTTTTTTTTTTCTTTTTCTTTTTTTCTCTTTTTCTTTCTTCCTCTCTCTATTTATTTATTTATTTATTTGTTTATTTTTCTCTTTATTAAATATACCTGACAATCAAGGTATTATGAAGGAAACTTCAGTCATTGATTCTTATTAAATAAATTAATATTTAGATATTATTTCTCTTTATTGTTATTTTCGAAATATCGCGAGAAGTTTATTCGATAAGATATCGTACTGATTATTAAATTAAACTTGGCTTGTATTAAATGCTCGTCTTAGAATGATATATTTGTATTTTTCATAAATATAATTTTAATTAATCTTTTATTAAGTTTTGATTTAATTCTCATTGAAGATAGGGAAGATTTTTCTAAAAGGCATTTGATATTTGAAGATTGAAATTCTTAGATTTAAAGAGCGAACGAATGAACGTTTCTTTTAAATTAATGTTTCTTTTAAATTAAAGTTTCGTTTATCATAATATAATATGATAACAAATTATTTTTATCAATTTTCTAGGATATTTTTGCCTTTCCTAGAATATAAAAAGTAATAAATTTATCATTCGCCTATCTCGAAATTTAACACAAAATTTAAAATGAATCTGACATTAAATTAAAAATGAAAAATTTATAAATGCATCGTTTCAAAATGTCTACAAAATTAATACATTTTTAATACCCTTGTTCAGTTTCATTTTAATATACATATATACGTACATATGTACGTACGTATATATATATATATATATATATATATATGGAAAAGCGTGAACTTTTCGGACAACCTAATAAATTTTTTATTACCTTTAGATGTGTATTAATTCGTTAAAAAAAAAAAAAAAAGAAAAAAACAAACAAACAAAAATAATAAAAATTAAAAAATAAAAACAAATAAATAAATAAAAATAAACGATAAATAAATTAATAAATAAATATAGAAATCAAGAGAAAGAGAAAGAAAAAGTTTTATTACTTCCTTTGGAACAGTAGAATGCGTAGGAAATTCAACAAAGAGATTCATGGCGACGACGTGTAAATTTATAGGTCATCGGTGTTATAGTTCTATCTTGGATACTGTTAGGGCGTTAATTAATCGTACTTCCCTGTGGACCGATAATAATCCAACCGCAATTTAATGCAAAAAAAAAAAGAAAAAAAAAGAATGTGGTATACCGTATACCGAGGTGTTTCCGATCAATTCTACAATAAGAGGCGTTTTAGTTATAGGTAAAGGATAAACTCTTTGTTACATGAGCTCGTCAGTTTTCCAATAAATCGGACAATTGTCCGAGAAAACGAATTCGAACGAATTTTGAGAAATATCGAGAAAATCTAATCCTTTATTTCGATCCAGTACGATCCAGATACAGAGTGATCCAAAAATATCTAATGGCTCTTGCCTGTTAATAAAGTCTAAAAACAAAACAAAATAAAAACAAAAATCGAATAAACGACAAAAGAAAGAAAAAGGAAAAACAGAAGAAACTAACGTGAAAAGTATTGAAAAATAGAAAAAAAAAAGATTAAAAAAAAAAAAAGAAAGAATATAACTGATCATTAAAAATCATTTAAGAATTGTTGGTCTCCCCAACTCACTCATACCACCCACCTATCCTCTGCCTTTCGTCTCTCCTATCATTCTTCCTCCTATCGTCATCAATCAGTTAGGGGGAACTTTTGATTCGTCGAATAATCTAGGAAACTTTAACTCGTCCTGTATAAGAGATCCCTGCGTTTTATTTCTTTCTTAGAGCAAACGTCGAGTTGGATTGCTTCGTCGACTTTTTCTATTCCTCGAAATAAATAATACTGTAGTATTGCTGTTCTACGTAGAGAAGAAGGAACTAGGGTGCATAGAAATATTGGAAATAGATACGAAGCCAGCGACTTGGTCCAATGCTTCCAAGTTACTTATTTCCTTTGCGAAAGGGAGAAACACGAAAGCGTGGGAGTAAACGTGTGTCGAATAATTTTTTGTTTCTTTTTTGTTTCTTTTTTTTTTTTTTTTTTTTTTTATTATTATTTCTCCTTCATATTCGGTGTTACGTCGATTTCTATTTCTTTATCGGTGGCTAAAGAAAGAAAAAAAAAAAAAAGGAAGAAAGAAAAAACAAAAAAGGAAGATAAAATGTAATATTTATCTTTCAAAGATAATCGCATTGTCGACGTTTGGCTTTTTGAAGATCGAAGAAAATATTATTCTTTCTTCTTCTTCATCTTGATTTTCATCTTCATTTTCTCTCTCTCTCTCTCTCTCTCTCTCTCTCTCTCTCTCTCTCCTTTGTTATATACGGGAAATACACGTCGCGTAAAATGTTGGATTTAATTTCTCCAGAGACAGGAACGTATACGATGTAATAACGCTTAAAGCGTGGTACTTGCTTTCAAACTCTGTTGCGCATTTCTTCGCGCGAGAGAAAAAAGAAAAAAGAAAAAAGAAGAGAGAAAGAGAAAGAGAAAAAAAAAAGAAGAAGAAAAAGGAAAGAATAAAAAAAGAAAGGAAAGATCGAAGTAGACGATAGTGTGAAAAAGTGCATCTCGGTTATCTCTTTAAGTGCGAACATTAATTCGATATAAAAAGGTACGCGAGTTAATTCGATTCGTTTGGGTTGATCCTTTACGTATGGAAATAAGTAAAATCTGTTTTTTGCGTTTAACTCTTCTAAATTTAATAGACCGTAAAATATTTCGATATCTTTCTATGAGATTAAATAGAAATACACGGTAATACACAGAGAGGAAAAGAGACTGAGAGAATAAATGAATGTGTGTGTGTGTGTGTGTAAGAGAGAGAGAGAGAAAGAGTGATATTTTCTTTTAATAAATTAGAAGAACTTTAACATATTTTATCCTAATTCTCTCTTATATCATAAGAAATGATAACGAAAGGCAAAGAGAAAATTGTGAGGATCGTTCGAAGATATTTTTTATGCGTTCGTTTGGCAGCCAAAATGCTTATCTTCCGGAACGTCGTTCGTTGTTTTTGCTGATGTAAGTAAGGTTTGCCGGTCTGCATGAAACGATAATACGGAGGATAGAAAGCTCGGTAAGCTCGAGAACGATAACCCCAAAGCGGCTCGGAACCTCCCCGAGCGTGGTGCCGATAACGAAAGCGGGTGGGCTTTCGTAAAGCAATGTTCTCAACGATCTCTTCGGCAGTACCTACGTATGTAATCCATTTCAGCCATTAGAAGGATTACTTGGATTTTATCATCGGTTATTCTCTTTCCTATCGAGAAATCATCGTCTTCTTACTCTTGATACTAAACTCTTACGATACCTCTTACATATCGTCGAATTAAATTTACCTACCTCAAGACTCAAAACTATATCATTCTTTTCTTATAAGCACACATTTAAAAATATATATGTATATGATCGATGCACTAAAGCCGGATAAAGCGAATATAAATCATATTGGATTATAATATATCACGATATCGTTGTTACGTATATTCAATTCGATTCAATTCAATTCAATTCGATGCTATTACGTTTATTTACGTTTGTTTTAGACGTTTAGCGTGCACGTAAAATAATGCCCCGATGGAATTTTATTTCAATAATAATTAGTTTTAATGACGTACGAAAGAAAAATGAAAAAGACAATGTGTAATAATGCTGTGACAAAATTTAACACTTGACAAATTGTAAATACCAATGAGCATTGATTTTAATAAAATTGACAAATTAATTAGATATTATAAGTCTGATTCTCGTTGGATGAATGAAATTTTGAATAATTCAAATAACCCAATTATTTGTGTTAAATAAGAACTATAATAATTGTTATTAATAATTTTCATTTCCATTAACAGATAGAATAATGAAATTATGAATGAAGAAACATTTGTATTCATGCATTTATAATGTGTACATGTAAATTATATTATTACGAATATTAGCGATCAATCTTTGCTGTAATTAAAAGATAAAAATTATAACGAACGTAGAAGAAAAGTAAAACGTAAAAAAAAATCATATAATTGTACTTAAAATATGCTGTTATCTTTTTTTGATTAATTTTTTCTGTTTTGCTTTTGTACTTTCCATTTTCTAAAAATTAAATATTTCTATTACCGATTAATGAGCCGTTAAGAGCAACTAAATGAGACGTGTTATTTAATTACAAGATACAATAATTTATCATAATAAGCCAATAATAATGAAACTTTTCCATCGTGTTCCCCTTGGAATAAAAAGTTACGAAAATCGATTGGAAGTCAAGGTGTTAATGAAAATGACTTTTAATAGAAAAGAAAAGAGAAGAAAAAAGTACCGGCCGAAGAAGTTAATATATTCGAGTAACGTCTACTGGAAATAAATTTCGTGAAGGGAACAGGATCGAATTAGAACGCGTACGTGTTCGAATAATTTCTTTCATTTTCTTTTCTTTTTTCTTTTTAATTTCTGTTTTCGTCCATTTCGAAAAGAAAAAGGAGAAGGAATGAAGAAAAAAAAAAAAGAAAAAAAAAAGAAAAAAGAAAGAAAAGAAAAGTAATTCAAGCTGGAAATGTCAGGATGCATGCAAAGAAAGGAAAAAAGAAAAAAAAAAAAGAAAAAGAAAAAGAAAAAGAAAGGAAGAAGGAAAAAGAGTGAAAAAAGTAAGGAAAAAAGAAAAAGAAAAAGAAAAAAGAAAAAAAAGAAGACAGAGAGATAGATGGAAAGAAATCGACATTTCGGCAGTGAAAACGTAGGGGCGTGAGGTGAATAGCGATCGGATTTCTCGTATGTTTGACCAGCGTCGATTTTTTTGTCGATGACAGAAGCCAAGAGGGGGTTGGTCTAACAGAATCGAGAACTTTGGTACAGCGCCAAATTATTATCGTCCGATTGTGGTGACGATCCTTTACATTCTGTTTTCGTTCAGGGTTGCATCCGAACCCCTGCGAAAAACTTTTGCTTTTCGAATTCGAACGATTCTTCTTTTCACAAAGTGTTACGTAAACGTTCTAATATATAGATAGATAGATAGGATAGGATAGGATAGGATAGGATAGGATAGGATAGGATAGGATAGGATAGGATAGCTACCAATCGTATATCGTCCTTCACGATTCTCTTGAAAAGTAGGAGGATAACTATTCCTTTTTCTAGAAGATAAAGAGCGAGACTATGTCATTGTTTATCGAACTAGGAAACAGATAGAGATAGAGAGAGAGAGAGAGAGAGAGAGAGAGAGAGGGAAAATGAATGAAAAAGAAAGAAACGAATGTTGAATGGAAAGTTACTTCTCTTTGGTAAATTACATCAATGTTTTTCCTTGTTTCCACGTTTTTACGAAAAACAAAGTTAGTAACAACGAAAACTATTACAATGGGAATAAATACGATCTTTTTTCTTTTTCTTCTTGTTTTTTTTTTTTCTTTTTTTTTTTCTTTTCTTTTCTTTTATTTCACCATTGTTAAATGTTCTATGCAAAATATCTCTATGCCCTTTTGTTACTTGTGTCCCGTATCCTTTGAATCCTAATATCCTTTTTTGTTTTTTTTTGTTTTCCTATTTTTCTCTTTTTTTTTTTTTTTTTTTTTTTTTATTTGAGCACTCTCAAATTTTTTTGAATTTAAATAGAAACGTGTAAATTCTATTAACAAGGCATAGAAAACGACTGTGGGATCTTTTAACGATTTTTGGGATATCGGTAAATTTTTCGTAATATAATAATCCTTTGCTTCTCGTCGTACGAAGTGACATGGGGTAGGAAAATTAATTTTCCAAAAGAAAAATATTCCAAACGACTAAAATAAAACTGAACACATCAGACCAATTTCGATTTGGTTGCTGTTAAATTTTTCGAAAAAATACTTGGGGGTCTTTTTTTTTCTTTTCTTTTTTTTTTTTTGTT